>NW_008825509.1:131018-144915 GCF_000699105.1 Pygoscelis adeliae
CCCCTCAGGCGGGTCCTCGGCGGGAGGGGGGAGGAGGAGGCGCCCCCTCCCCGGTACTCACTCTCCTCATCAGGCGTCCCTGCCCCTGAGGAAGGAAGGGGAGGGGAAGTAGCACAACTGGAAGGGGGAGATAAGAGCCGAGAGGGACGGGAAAGCGAAAGAAGGGGCAATAAAAGACAAAAGCTCCGAGAGGGGGAGAAGGAAGGAGCAGGAGGGAGGAAGCCGCACGGCCGCCCGCCAGCAGGGCTTCCCCTCACTGCGACAAAATGGAGGGCAGCAGAGCCCCTGGGATTCCGCTGGAGACAGCAGTCTGGTGCGCTTTTAGCCTTTGCCGAGCGGCAGGCTTCCCTCCGTCCCTGCCGGGCAGCTGCCGGGGCGAGGAGTGAGCACATCTTCCAGCCGTATGGAGCACCTCGCCTCTGGGAGCTGGACAGATGACTTGTGCAGCAGCAGCAGAGGTGTGTTTCAAACCAGAGAGAGACTGCCAGGCTGTGGCAGGGAGAAAGGTGGTTTATGGCAGGTCACGACAAGCTGCTCGCCTCCAACAGAATGAGCTCAGGAGCCCGTCAGCCCACACCTCAAGTTTTTCCTGATTTTGAAGACATGCCTACACAGCACTAAATCTCCTCTCGTCTCCTTTGCCATGCGTACCAGAATGGAACAGCTTGGGTTTAGTTAACATAAAACCACCAGTATCCCCAAAAGGTAGACTAAACTTCTGTTAAAAACAATCCTAAAGCTCAGGTTCCCCATTTGGTCTCACTCCAGCGAGCAATGAGGTGCACAGGGAGCGAGCAGCCAATATGGGGCTTTAGATGGAACGGCAATTCCTCCCCACACTTGAAGAAAAAGAAGAAAAAAGCCCCAGAAAACCACCACCCATTTCTTGACTAGCCACTCATCTAGTAGAAGAAAAGCCTGTTTAGTTACTAGCTTTCTCAAGTGCATCCAGGGGATTTTTGCCAAGAATGCTGGACTAATCCCAAAATAAAAACAATGCCATGTCTAGCTGTATAGGAGAAGCAGCTTTTTTTAAACGCTGTTCTTGAATGAGGAGAATTCAGACAGACCAAGGCAGCTACATTGAAAGGACAGCATTAGACTTGCACCTCAGGCTGTCGGGCACACCAAGTCAGCATTTATGGAAAGCAAAATATAAACAGGCTCTTGATTTTCATGTTTGTTTCTTAAGACTCAGCCAGACTTGCATAGCTCAGCTACACTCGAATGGTATTGATTTATACAGTATGCAAAAGCCCTGTCAGCTCCAACACTCGTTTCCACGTTAAACTCTTCTGGAAACACTCCAAGTGAAATATCCAGACATCCCTTTGGGTTTTCCACAGCATCCTTCTTCAACTGTGACAACGTTACCACGAACCGGAGTACCATAAAGTCCAAGTTCTAGCCCCAGAAAGACACACAATTCTGCAGGGTTCCCCAACAACGAAAAGGTAACAGGAAAGAACAATTACCTCTTACTCCATTCCTTAAGAAATATCACATTCTCCACAGCTGTACATACTAAAAGAAGTAATCCAATACAATAGTCTCAATTTATTTGAAATAATTCGGTTTGAAAACTTTTTAATTTAAAATTTACAGCACACGTGGGGAGGAAACATGTTTTGTTACAACTAAAAATTATCAGAAGAGTGCTGCAGGGTTGTTTTCTTTAATTTAACACTGTCATGGCTTTATTCAAAACACAGTTGCACAAAATCAGTTACTCCAAAGTTTAAGGAAAGAGTTTGATAAGGAACCGAAACACACTATATACATACTGCCATACAAAGAGCATTAAAATAGGACAAAACCTCTACAAAATATAAAACCCACCCTTACATATTTGCATGAAAAGACCACCCACCAAGCAAAAAAGTTTCAAAAGTTATCTGGAGGCTCTGTATTACTTATTTTAAAAAAATGCTACGCTGTTTAATTGCATGCCAAGCTGACAAATATGAAACTATACTTAGATGGTAACACTGAGGAACAGACAAAGTTACTTCGGAAGTTGAGTTTTGTGTGAGGCTCAGATTTTTAGATGTAGCGGCTGATGCACGGCACTGCAAGTTGTTTTTAGGAAGTGTTAAGTCTGCCTATCTTAGGGAAGGTCTGCTAACCCCTTCTGAGTTTATTCTGTGTCGTCCAATTAGCTCATCCAGTGTCAAAATTGGACTCGCTTACTGAAACAAGACCGGTACTCAAATAATTTTAATCCAAATAGTAAATTTTTCCATTTAAAACTAATTTTATATGCATCAGTAAAAGACAGTTAAGGAAAACCCTGACAATGAGGTACTTTAAAGTACACGCTTATAAATAATAGGTTTCAATCATTCACCGAGACTAAAAAAAAATAAGCAGAAAGATGGGAAAACACACTTTTCTATCTCAAAGCTGAGCACAAAGCAACTGCCTTGAACACAGAGCCTCCACGACAAGATAGGATGTGCACTTACCTAAGATTTCTATTCATTCAGTATTCATACACAAACACAGGAACTTAGATTGTGGTTGCAAATGTAGTTTTACCACTATTTTTCTAGTGTCTTTACAGATACTCATTAAAAAATGCAAACCCCATTTAGTCAGTTCATTTCCAAGTATATTGCCATCCGCCTGACTCGTTTCATTCAGATGCCTTTAATGGCTGGCTATGCTTTACAGCTACATGAGAAACTATGATTTAAGGCTCTATTTGGGGAGGGGGGAGGGGGGGAAACACACACACAAGAAATTGGGCTTTGCAGAACTTCAACCCTGCAGTATCTAAACTTGATTTTAGAGTTGGAAGTCACATGTAAAGTCTGCTAGTGTGTGAAATACCTATTAAATATTCACAGGTAACCGATCTATGGGTGACTGACTCTTACTTAGGTCCAGGACATCTCCCTCTTCCCCACCCTTGGTGTCTCCCCCAGTTTAATGGCAGCTATTGTCAGCCAAGACAGATACAAAAATAAGTCTCTTGAATAAAGCTGTGTGTGATATTTGGTTCAGTACCTACGTGAAACAATGTAAATTAGTTTTATATCAAGACTACTGTTTTAAATCCAAATCATGACTGACAGAGGAATGCTGTATGTCTGAACTTGTCTCGCAGTGGCTCAAACAGAAAACAGGAATCCAGCGGGGCAGAATTAAGACCTGTTGGTCACAATCAGGCTGCTAGAAAAAAGCTTGTCTGCATGTCTCCTGTACGCGCCACCAACTGTATGCAATGGAACAAGTTTCTGCAGCCATTCAATATAAAAAACCCTAAACTATTAACTAGTATTATGCATGAACTTGAATGTTTTGCCTACAACCAGATTTAAAAAGTTTAAAAGGTGACCTGCGAAGAAAGACTAACTTATGTTCATCTTTCCCCCTGCAACGATTCTATAAAAGTGGGGGGGGGTGTTTGAAAAAAATGTGCTTGAAGGAGTTACCCGTTAACTTCTGCATTAGAAATGCATATATTTTATAGCCAAACACCATGATTGCTGCAGAATTCCCAAAATGACAATGCAAGAGTGAAGTGAGTGGAAGTTTAACGAAGACTTCTAGCGAAATGGTTTAAAACTACAGATTATTTGCTTTTGTTAATACCTGCAATGACTATGTATTTTGGAGAAAATTTACGGATTAGAACCCTTTCAGTTTGTCAAAATATGTTCTTGAAGGTATCTAGTAAATACTCCAGCAAACACCGAGCATCTGAACAAGCAGGAAAAAAAAAGATCTTCTGAAACCCACTTAGGCTTTACAGTGTAACACACAAAATGGATAGAAGACTTAAAAAATATTACAGGAGTCACCTTTTAAAAAGCTGAAATAAAGGTGTAATCTAGTTGTCGATTTCAAATAGAATCCCTGGTAAACTCAGACTATAGTCAACGTCTCATTTAAAAGAGGCTGGAATTTGCCATATAGCATGTTTGAGTTCGGCTTTTTAAGTATAAAAAACTTTAAAATCTTGAAGGAAATTCACAATATTAAACCCATGCGAAATGGGTGGTTTAACTCTGGGCTCATGATGACCAACACAGCAAGCTTGTATAAAATCAAAGAGCTCCAAATAAAAGTCTAGGGGGAAAAACTTGACAATGGCTTCAGTGATTATAGGGCTGAAAATTGTTTTCTACATATAGGTTCACTAACAGGCTATTATATCTTATTTGGAATGATAAAAAGGGCAAGAATAGTAAAACCACACTTCTCCTATAAAAAGTTAACATATCTTCTGTAGGGACATCTATGGTACATGGAGACATACAGATCTGCATAATCACTATTGCGTATTCTGTAACTGAAGAGTCTGGTCCTACTTGTGTCTATAACAAATTAATCATCCTCTTCCTCGCCTTCATCTTCAGGGTCTCGTTTCCTCTTCTCCCCTCGAATGCCCTCTGCTAAGGAAAAGAGGTATGCATACATCTCATTAGGTTCTGCTCAGACATCATAAATGTAACGTTATACTTGCAGAAAAGGTAACTGAAATAGATTACTGTTTGTTTGTAGTCAATGCATTCGCCACTATAACATCTCTGGGTTGCTTACGGCTCTCAAAAAAAGATCAGTTTACATTACTCTGAATAATTCATGTAGGCCACATTAAACTAAGTTCAAGCTAAGCATGTGATGTTCCATACAGGAATTATAAAGATGAAGCGGATTTATAAAAAAATGCTTCTGTTAACATGTATTTGAGAACTAAAATGGAAATGACATGTTTATATCTCCCTAACTTTAGTTTTTAGAAGTTGCATACACCCTGCCCCAAACCCAGCAGTTTCTGCAGATACCAAGTGAAACCTGCTCTGTTCTCTCTCCAGTGACAAACTGATAGAAGCATCTTGCATAAATATCTTTGAGCTTATTCTTAGAAATATGCTTAATTCGGTCAGTGGACTATGCGCTCTTGTGGTGAAATCATGAAATGCAATTTTGTCAAATCTAATGGATTTATTTTCCAGCAGTCATTTCCTGGCTAATTAGCCACCCTGACCTCCTGCTTTGTTGTCTCAATAGATTCGAAGGCTGCATTTGTAAAGAGTGAAGAATTAGCATTACAACTTCAGAACTTCATTTTTTCCGAGTGCGAGATACACCTCCAAGAACTGCCCCGCTAAGCCAAGCGTACAGGTGAGATGGGGACTCGTCTGGTGAGAAATTCTAGAATTTGTCTACAGTTTACACAGACTTCGGGGCTTCAGGATTAATACAAAACTTTGCTGCTAGGGATGGTTTAAAGATTAGGACAGAGTTCCCAACCATTAGAAAAGCAAAGTTCTGGAAGAGCCTTGTAGCAAGGAAAGTGGAGGGGAAAAGCCAGCTCGTTTTAAGATGAAGCTTGATAATTTTCTTAAAGGGACTTGAGCAGCCGCTGACTGGTAGTAACAGGGGACTCCTACCTGGTGTCTTAACCTTACCACTTGGAACACAGAGGTGCGTGCAACTAAGCCACCCATCCACCCACAAATCAGAGTACGCCGATATCTGCACAAGAATTGAGAATAAGCCTTCTGCCTGTAGAGCAACCAGTGGTTATGTACGTTCCAGCAGTCCGGAACAGAGTAGGAGCATCGAACGTAAGGCTGGTCCCTACCCTGAAGGCTTGGAAACCTCAAACAAGGTGCAAAAAAGAACGAGTGACGTTTGTCCTGTTTAACTTCTTGCAGGTCCTTTTTTAAAAACATCAAAAGATGAAATAAAAAGTTAATTTTATAAAAAAGTACTCAAGTAACCCACTTCTTGCAAACAGAACTTTACGTTCTGCAAGATACCAAAGGAACAGCACCAGCCTGCGAGAATGCCATTTCTTCCACATCGGTTATACACACTCGGTGCACCGTACCTTCTCAAAGCAGGATGAGCCACACACACCAGCATTTTTTTTTTGTGAGCTTTTGACTATTACGCATGTGTCTGACATCAAAAGAGTAATTTATGAAATTAAGAAGTTACAACCACTGATAAAAAGACTAGATAGAAAAAAAATATGATTAGGCTCACTAGCTAAGCTGTTGGACAGGATACCGGGTTGAGCTTGCCTCCTAGGAGTTGCCTCTCAAGCCGAAAGGTTTACTGGAGAAGCCACATTCAGCTTGATAAAGGGAAAAGATCCAGCTGCTACTGCTGCTTCCAGGGCTTTGCCAGTGGAGCCTCTGGTGCATTAAACAAGGTATTTTACATGTATGTAAATAACATTTGCCAGGTATACAGAATAGTCCGTCTCCCCTCCATGTTGGAAAATTAAAATTTCTAACTGTGTAGGAGATGCAGTGTCTTTCATTTTAGAAAACTGCTTCAACGAGAGACTGTGAAAACCTGTCATTTCTTCCTTATTTGTATTTTATAAGTGAGCAGACAAAAAATAACAAATACTGCCCAGCTACTTTACTACCTGCTCGAGCTCTTGCTCACACCAATCCTAAAATGCTTCACATACCTTCAGAAAGAGACCAGCCAAACAGTGATTTATGCCATTACAGCGCACATCCCAAACTTGCAAAGTTACAGAATTATAAAGAATCAATTTAGTCACAACTTTAGTAACTTGAGAACTTACCTTCTTCCTCCTCATCACCTCCTTCTTCAACATAGTCATCATCATCATCTTCATCCTTTACAAAAGTTGTGAAATATTTTTAAAATTGCCGTTTATTGAAGTTTTGCTTACGTGCTGATCCTGAGCAGAAATTCAGAAAACCCCACTGACTCCGTTCAGAGCTCACATTCCACACTTACTTTTTTTGGTACTGGCCGCCTGTACAAGGATAGGCAGCCAAACCGACTATAGTACATTTAATCACCCAAACCAGTGTTATTATCTGGCCCGGTATTCTCATTTCTTCGTTCTGCCCACTTATCGCTACCTTACGCCAGCTCAAGAGTAAGTTATTGCAAAATTAACTGAAGAGGCCACGACAGCAAATAGAGATGACAAACCTTTTAACCCACTGTCGTTGAAGGACAAGGAAGAGGAGAAAGCAGAACAGCTAGTATCTTCACAAAATTATTGTTTCTGTGTCAAATGATTTAAGCTGTTGGGGATTTTTTGTTTGGGCTTTTGTTTTTTTAAAGCTGATAGCTGAAAAGTGTAAACCAATTAACAATCAGCAGCCCCAGAAAAATCAAACAATGGTGCAAGATCTCTGCCCTACTGGCACAACGTCAAGCCTTGAAGACAAACGGAAGTCTTATTTTTATATCCGTCTGCTGTATCGGATTTTATACATAGGGTAACGTAACGAGTAAAAATGTGAAAACATTTGAGAGCCCATTTGACATTTGTCCTTAGAACATGGGAATTAAAAACCACTCTGGATTAATTCCTTGCAATTAGAACGGTGCACAATTTGATTTGCCAAATTAATTTTCCCAAATACAGGGAAAAGCCAGGAGACTTTGAACTCTCAAAACTTTACACGCTTCACCCTGACCACCACCTGTTCCCCACCTAAATGAACGCAAAATACAAACTCAGTGTCTGTGTTGTTGCACCACCGTCGGAAGGGCCGTGGTTCTGAACTCCCCCAACACTTCCACGGCTCTGCGTGGCAATTCCTGGTCACCTAACGTGCAAAGCGTATGCGTGTACTAACGACCACACATGATTAGCACCTGATAGTCTTCCTAGTTCATTTTCCAAAGAACTACCTCTAAGGTCTTGGCT
This sequence comes from Pygoscelis adeliae, assembly GCF_000699105.1. Taxonomy (NCBI): domain Eukaryota; kingdom Metazoa; phylum Chordata; class Aves; order Sphenisciformes; family Spheniscidae; genus Pygoscelis; species Pygoscelis adeliae. Next base: position 138,685 of record NW_008825509.1, read on the forward strand.
TCAGAGCAGATTTACTTATTTAGTTTTTAGCTTCGTTAACTGTGTTACAGACATTACCTCTTCAGAGTATTAAGGCAGGAACGAAGTTACATTCGTAAGCAAATCACATGAGCGCTAGTTACAAGAACAAAATGAAGAACACCAAAGCGTTTAGTTCAAGATTTTCTGCACATCCATGTGAAATGCAGCTGATAGGAACTAAAATCTTATCAAAAGCAACAGTAGTGGAAGTGATGTCAACAGGGTTTTTTTTTTTGATCCAAAACGTGCGAGCTGCTTGCACAGACTTGCACACAAAATCTGTGCCAGACACATTCTCCCTCTGAAAGCCCTGTAGCTGTCAAAGGAGAGTACTAAATCAGGACTCCTGGCTTTTACTTCCATGCAATAATCATTTAGGCACGACCAGTTTATATCCACAAGAATCTATTCATAGCCTTGTAAAACATGTATATTTTCTTAATACTCCTCCACTTGCTTTTTAGCACAGTACTACTTGAAAGATCCCGTGGGCTATTTTCCACAGCTCTTCAACACCACCACTAAGAACAGTTTCAGGAGAGTGCACGGTAAAAAAACCCAGCATTTATTACAGCAAGAACTGTACGCTTTTCCTTTGTTTCATCTTACATGAAGTACTGGTAACTTGTTGCTACTTCATTCTCCTCTTTCGCACGACCAGGGTATTTTCTTTGGTTTTCCAAAAGAAATTAACTTATTCTGCTTCATATGTTTCTATTCTGACAATTTAACTGGTAGTAGTGCATGGTTTCAAAACGCTGGGGAGAACGGCTTCTTTAGCTTACAGGGAATAAAGAGGCTCTACCAGCCCGCAACATCAAGGGCTGGGATAAAAGTCAACCGAGTCTTGGAAGTCAGCCAGGACCGCCTTCATAGCTGACGGCCACCGCTCACGTTCAAGTCAACACCTTGTACTTCAGCGACAGCAGCGTTCTCTCTAAAGTATCCCACTGCATCTACCCCACATTTATGCGCTGTGTCTGTATGTTCGAATTAACACAAAGTCTGTAGGCAGTTTTTCTACGTTTCTTGGATTTGGTAGAATTTACAAACTTTACCTGAATCTCTTCTTTCATCAGGTATGAAAGACCAACTTCCTCTTCCTCTTCTCCTTCCCCCAAATCTGAACCTCCATCATCTTCATCGTCTTCCTCTTCATACTCTCCTGGAGGACCAGCTTCATCCTCGTCTTCATCATCATCATCTTCATCTCCTTCTGAAATGAAGGATACACTTACATATATGCTAAAAGTTAAGTTTCCTTAACTCGCCTTTATACAAGTTTGTGTACACCAGGTCAAGCTAGTTGTGACCTTTTTTTCCAGAAAGGTTTGGGTTTTTTTTTTTTTCCTTTATTTCTTTAAACGCAGACAACATGTGGGAAACAAGTATGATTTTAATGAAGTTATCTTTATAATTTTCTTTCCTGAAGAAAGGCTACCCATGTTTTTACAACACAAGCTTCAGGCAAAATTCTCAATGCCTGAAGCAGCTACGTATGCAAACTGCTGCAAGGGAGCTGAAAATTTAGTCAGTGGAAGGGGAAGAGAGGCTTCTCTACAGAATCAAACCCTAAAATATTTAAAGGCAAAACCAGCTTCACATATTACATTTATCTGTTATTTCATCACTTACTAGTAACTATGAAACACCTACAGTTCCAAAGAGATGATCTCTCATTTCATTTTTATTTCTGGAGCATATAACCACTTTCACAGTTTCAGTTAGGCGAATTACAAGAAACGACAAGGTAAATTCACCTTCAAGTTAATAACCTATTCATGTATTTTCAAATATTGGGTTTATTTTCACATTCCAAGCATCAACTGTTTGGCTTTCATCGAGTTCTTTTCAACATGGGCTTCCAAACTTTGATGCGTCTGAGTACGCGTCAGCAGCCCCTTGACAGCCATGACCCAGCACACAGCAGTGGCAGCTCCCAGCTAATGATTTAAGGCACGAAGAAAACACTGCGAAACCTCTGTCGTAAACAGATACAGCCCAAATCTCACTTCTTATTTGCGTGGATATTTAGAATGCAAACATGCCTAAGACACCGCATCACAACAGCAGCAGCCCATCCTATTTGCCAATAGCGCTCAAACACATTTTGGATGTTTTTTTTTTAACGGCTTTGACTGTGTCAGTCATCTGTTAAGCCAAGTACATTTAAAGAAGAGCACGCATACTGTTCCCTGCAATCACATCAACGTAGAATTTGTAGCCACACGCTGACAGACCTACACCTACGGGTTTCGTTTTCAATCGGGTAACAATGGAAAAAGATGTAGGAATAGCCTCGTTAATGACCACAACTGAGGTCAGTTCAAAAGGAGCTATATACATTTTTTTTTTTAACAAAAAATTGCATTATACTTGAGCATGGGACTGAAACCATTACAAAAGGCAGCAAATTATAATTTTTCATACAGAATAACGTGTGTTTGTCCCCTCGCTTTGTATCATTCAGTAGTGCCAAAGTGCTTTACTACTGGCAACAACTTATTCTGAGAATATTTATATCTTTGTAACAATATCTTTAGTCAAATTTCCTTAAACTCGGAAGGCTTCTCAAGAACCCTCAAAACCTTTGACAGGAGTTTCCCTTCTGTATCACGGTGTGTTAATACCAAACGAGTTCGAGAAGTCTGCGCTTCAAAACTAAGAGCACAGGATCGTGCTAGTGCATTCAAGAAGTCACTATACCCCACGCTACATCTGTATCTTTATTACAACATACTATTTCTATCCACAGTTTATTTCAGGAAGTTACCCTCATCATCATCATCTTCTGAGTCCGGTGCCTCATTATCTTCCTGATCGAATCCATCTAGGTATGTGATTTGCTGAAGCAGCTCAAAAATGCTGTCTCTGTAATCCTCAAGGTTTGTAATCTCACAGTTGAACAGGTCAAGGCTCTTCAAGTTTTTAAGATTTTGCTGAAAATAAATGAAAAGTTTTTTTTTTCCCCCCTTATTTCTTGACGTGGTACTTCAAGTTACAGTGCAGTCATGGCCCAAATACAGTTAACCAGATAGCCAGCTACAGAATTTGTTTTGTCCCCATCCCCTCTTTTCTAGTCAGTATTTCGCCCCCCCATTAAACACCAGCTTCAGTTCAAAAAGCTGTCTGCGGTAGTTAGAACTCCTCATGAAAGTGCTTTTGCAGATCAACTCCACAGCGTGTTTGCAGCACGCCCAACACATCCCTGAAGCACCAGACCACCGTGCGCAGACTGCACAACACATATTTGGGTTTGGTTTTTGTTTGCATAGCCTGGTTTTGTTCAGGCAATCCTGGGCAAAAACTTAACAACTCCAGCAGCCTTTCAGTAAACAGTTTGACTGATTTAATTACAGGCATCTTGCGAGGAGCAAGCAAGAGACACTTGGTAGGATTTGTTACAACACTACAGAATTTGCTTTCCAAACAATAAAGACTAGACAACCGACGGTGATTTTTCTCACCTTTCAGGCTCTACACGCACACAGAACGAGCCACCTGCATGGCTTGGCAAGCATCTAAGTTCTAAATAAAAGTGTTTCTTCTCTAGAGCGCTAACTGCTTTACTTAAGTCTACTAACTGCTGGGTTAAAGCCCCATTAAAAAAAAGTACGTGAAGAACCTTTATGAGCAGTTTTAAACATATGCAGTCTGTATCAAAATCCTAAAAAAAAAATAATCATCAGCTAGAAGAATGGGTGCACAGATCAGGCAGGCGCTGGCAGCTGCCTCCTACTTTTAAATAACCTGCTACTGGCGCCTCCCAGGTTTGCTCCTGACTGACCGTCTCGTACACGCATCCTAATCACTTCGCAGTTTAATGAAGGCTTAGGGCAGGTGCTTGTTAGACAAACTATACCTTAACAAACGAAACCAAGAGGGTCAGCAAGACGTAACTTGGCTACTTTTCTTTCAAAGATAAAACAGGAGCTCAAAAATCTCTTGCTCAGTACATCCCACTACTAACACAGAAGGAATTTTACAGCGGTTCATTTACAAGTACTGTCTCTAATAACCATGACACAGAGTTAATCAAGTCAGGACCAAGTGGAACACTGACAAACCTAAAACACCCCAGTATCCATTTCACCTGAGCTGGCAAGAAAAAAAAAAATTACATAGAACATATGACAGGTGAGAAAAGAAACTTCATTTCGCGTGCCTTTCAGCTGAAAAAGAATATAAGCAGCTAGAACACATCACGCTGCATCTTTGTACTCGCGGATTTCCCGCACTGTGCTAGTTTAAACCCCCATTTGCTGTTTCTGCGCTGTGCTTGAAAAAGCTGCTCGTACACAGCCCTTACAGCCAGGTCTGCGCCATTCCACTGCAAGAAAATTAGTTTATTCTTGATTTGAAAAACAGTATTTATTAGATTTAAGTTTTCCATTAGCCCCCCTCACTTCGTACTTACAAGAGCTTCCACAGTGCCAAGATCTTTGATTTTGTTGCCACTTAGATTTAGATATGTGAGATTTGGACATCTTTCTGCAAGGACCTCCAGGCCTCCTGAAATGATGTTGTCGCTCAACTCCAACTATTATACAGAAAAAATTTAAGTAATTAAGCACTTAGATTTTTACCATCAGATTCAGACCCGCATCATTTGTAATCGTTCTCCCTTTAACTGAACAGTTTAATCACAGAGTTGAACACTTTGGAAGAGTCCCACAAGCTAACAAGCATGAGTTGAGTTATTGCTTTGGCTGTCAAAAAGTTCCTTGAAGTTTACTTTGAGAATTACGCAGTACTCCTTAAAATCCGATGGGTTTGGATACTTAAAATTTAAGTTAGCAGGCTACATAATACTGGAATTCACTACAAGCGATGTGCAGCTTCACTGGCTGGGCAACGCAGCGGCCTCTTATCAACATCAGCACCCAGCAAGACGTGGCCAACCTTCACATCTTTAACAGACAAGCGTTTACTGTCCCAAGAACCGTTGACCAAGCCCACTTTGGCCATAATTAACTGGAGATACCCGAAACAACTTCAGATCTTAAAAAAAAAAACCACGGCTGGGATGCGGCATCATTTCATCGGCCCGCCATCTCGCAAAGCGAGTTCAACTGCGAGCGCCGAAAGGCCCAGCCATGGGTCGTCACCCGTGACTTTTACTTCTCAAAGCGCTGGCAGGCGAGAGGTACGTACCTTTCGGAGCTTACTCAACGTGGGAAGTTTGGCCAGCGATGTCAGCTCTACATTGGCCATGCTAAGAAACTCGAGTTCTTTAAATGAATCATTCAGACCTTCGATTTCGCCATTGCTGGATCGGCAGTTATCGAGCACCAACTCCGTCACCTTTGAGTAGGACAGCGAGTCACTCGTCAGTTTAATGAGCATCAAAAAACCACACGCTTCATCTAAACCACAACGCGGAGACTGTTAAATATCTGTTGGTTTGGTGTTTGGTTTAAATTTAGACTAGACTTGTGGTCCGAAATCAGACACCCGCCTATTTAAAAAAAAAAAAAAGTATGCCAGTTTCCCTCCCGCTGAGCGTGCTTCAAATTGTGCAAAAAACTGCCATCTAACCCCAAACTTTATCGACGGGCACTTTTATAGCTTCCACAGTGCCACCGCAGCCTGGGGTATAAGCTGCCCTCGTATACGAGCGAACCGCTAACTTGTTCCTAAAGTCTGATAATTTCATTCTGCGTATTCAAACCTGTAAAAGCTTTCAATTTCCTTCTGAACCCTAAACCTTCTGGCTCCAGATTATTTCAGCAGCGAGTTCTGCAGGTTAATTAAGCCCAATTAAATAATTTCCTCATGCCAAAGCCACTGAAACAACTAGATAATCGATACAGGTCGCGTACTTTGAGAGGCGGTAACAAGGAGCAGCCAATTAATTTTAAATTATTTCATCTACAGTGGAACATACCACTCATTAGAAAGGACATTAACAAGGCGACTCTTCCTTTCCCCTGCGCACTTTTAAATAATAACATTTCAAGCCTGCTGCAGAAACCTCCGAGCAGCACACTTTGCCAGCCTCAAGTAAAGTCTCCCCATTGTTTTATTTTTCCATCAAAAAACGTTACTCCAAACCGGCGCAAAGTTTTAAAGCAAGCTGCCAGGGGCGAGGGGACCTGCATGGCTTCGCCCAGCAAAGACGCACGCTGAAGGCGCGCGGAGCCCTCTTCAGGTCCCTGCCACTGACCAACTTAGTGAAACGCACGCCGTTTGGTCAAATCAACGCGTTTG
>NW_008825509.1:146690-149067 GCF_000699105.1 Pygoscelis adeliae
TGCGCGTGGGGGCGCTGCACGACTGTTTGCAGGGGGGTGAGGCACCAGGCGCCGTTTTGCGAGTGGGGGTTTGCACGCCTGATTGCAGAAGGGGGCTGCGGGCAGGGGTTTGCACGCCTGATTGCACGGGGATGGTGCAGGTGGGGGGTTGGCACATGGGGCCTCGCATGAGGGGCTGTGCACAGGGTTTTTGCATGCCAGGTTGCATGGAGGACTGCAAGCAGAGTTGCACAGTGGGTGTTGCACGCCCGTTTGCATGGCGGGAGTTTGCACTGAGGTTTTGTATGTCTCGTTGCATGGGTGCTGCAGACAAATTTTTGCACGTGGGATTTTGCATGCCTGGTTGCATGGAAGGGTGGGCTGCAGGTGGGGGTTTGCATCTGGGGTGTTGGGTGGGTGATTGCACAGGGGGGTTTGCACGCCCTGGGGTTATACCCTCTCCTGGAGGCTCTGAAGGCAAGGCAGGACATGGAGGCAGGCGCTTTCCAGCTTCGCTCTTCCTGGCAGACATGTTCTGATGCATCTTCTGCATGTGCCGTCGCTACAGGAGAGCTCACCGCAAGGCGGGCCGGGGGCTTGCTGAATGCTCCAGTTAAAATTTTGATCCTGTCAGCTTGGGGCCTTCGGCTGTTGATGCCCCATTAGCATCTCCCCACCGACGGCCGCGTGGGCCTTGCAGTTAAAATTGCAAAAAAAGCCACAAATGAAGGATATAAAAACTCCTTGAATAGGGAAACGCGCAGGGGACGACGTGATGCCAAAGCAAGCCCGCAGGCGAAACCCGCTGGGTCCTGCTGGGTCTGGCCAAATCTCGGCCCGGGCTTCCCGCAGCCCCCCATGACTGAGAAGCAGCTGCCGTCGTTGCTGTTAATTTGCGTTATTTTGTGTTAATATGTGTGAAGGCAGCTTTGCAAACATCTAGGATATATAGGGAAAGGTCAACGCGTGAGTGGACAGCTACGTAACAGCATAATTCTTTAATTTTGAGGCACCTCTGGGTGGATATATATGATTTATACACATCTGGAAGCATGGAAGAACTTTTTAGCTATTGAAAATTAAATAATATTTCTATATTTAAAGCTTGGGTCCTGGAAGATGCTGATCTCCAGCCATGCCGCGGCTGCTGAATCATGCCCGTAAGCCCCTAATGTCCTTAATGCTAAGTACAGGCAGGAGTGCTTTGCCAGGCTGGAAGTGTTAGTCCCTCCTAGACAAGCAATTCCAAATATTTATATGTTGATTCTTTTAACTTTGAGACACAAATAAGCTGGAGACGTTTTGGTGGCAGAACAGGAAAAAAAAAAACAAACCTAAACAACCACCAACATGGGAATCTCCGCTGGTCTATTCCGCTTTGTGTAAACTGAGCGGAGAAAATATTTCCTGTTTCGGGATCAAATAGTGAGAGTTCAGCCAGCCCGTTTTCTCTGGTTATTTGAGAAGGGGTTAAAAATGGGGTCAAAAAGACTGAATCCTGCCAATTCGGTCCCATATTTGGTCTGGAAGGTATTTTATTTTAGGGGGTCTCGAATGCAAAGTCACCCACTGACGTAGGAAAAATAACGGGTGGTTTTGCTGAAGGGGAGAACCCATTGCAATGCTGCTTGCGGTACTGAGGGCAGAGCAACGCTTTGTCCGAAATTGGAATTTATTTGTGATAGCTGATATTGAAGTGCTTAAAAATATACATTTGGAAATAAAAGTTCATTGGGGGAGCTGAGGCAGGATTTAATACCGGAGTCCCTTTTCCTGGTGTGGCCGTTTGCAGAGGCTCCCGCCGCGAAATCCAGCCTTGCAGCCTTCTCCGAAACATGCTCGTGCGCTCTTCGTTGGGGGAAAAAGCGGTCTGAGAGGTGTTAAATGGAAGGAGAACTATGCTTTTTTGGTTTCGGATCCGGCTGCTCCGTGTGATGCTGATGGAAATGGTTCTCGTTCTCAGCAACGCCGCTCGTGTCGGGGCTTTGAGATCTGCTGTAAGGTTGGTATTGATGGGACGTACCAGGACACTGGGTGAAGACAATAACTTCGAAATAATAAACGCGGGAGACCGGCTTCAGCCCTCATCGGTAATCACGTAAATCTGCACAAAGTCAAGTTTCCTCCCCCAAAACGCCGTCCTCATCTTAACGGGTCTCTAAAAAAGGGGGTTGCAAACCCCGGAGCTGGTTACCTCCTCGCTGGCCCCGTGCAGGAGCTGCTCTTTCATGGTCGGGTGCGTTTCCATATGCATCGCTGGCTTTTTTGGGGGTGAAACCAGGCCACTGTTAAACCCCCCCCCCATGGTTGCTCCTGTGCAAAAAGCGGGATTGCCAACACCTGGAGTGAGAAACAAGCCCTAAAGCCACCCCAGCCCCCTTTCCCCCCCCCCGTTTTT
>NW_008825509.1:149112-161179 GCF_000699105.1 Pygoscelis adeliae
CTGGATGCCCCTTCTGAGGCTGGACCACGTTAAATGCATCCAAAAAAACCACAGTTACCCTCCACGGCGGGATGGCAGAGGGTGAGCGGAGTTGCATCAACTCGCAGGACTTGCCTGGGCGCTCGCAAAGCCCCCGTGGTCTGCAGCTCCCCCGGGACGTTGCACCCGGATCCTGGGAGCCGTGCTAAAGAGCAGGTGCAGCACAATTTGTTTCTCAAAGAGTTTGATAAGATGCTGCTAGAAAACACCAGAGGCCTTGAGAGACCTGCTTGCTTCTTGCCTGAAGATAACTAGGAAAGGTTTTCAAAACCGGAGGGAAATCCTCTTTGTGTTAAAGCAGCTTACCCCGTGGAGGTTTGCTGCGAGAGCTGGGCGGCCGTTTGCAGAGCCGAGGGTCAGGCAGGCCTTGCACGAGCAGTGAACAAAGGGGTAAATCCGGGAAAGCAACCTGTGAAAGCATCCGGACGTGATGCGGGAGGATGGCTTCACCCCCGGCTTCGGATGCGGGCTGAGGAAAAGCTCCCGGCTTTACCGTCGGAAAGGACCCCGGGTGAGATCTTGGTTTTCCTATTAGAAACGCAGGCATGCCTTTCCAAAGAAAAAGAATTAAAATAACCTCTTAAACTCTTAATATTTTCACTGATACAAGTGCGTTTGCTCACTCTTAGTATCAGGTGCGAGACTGCAAGTCCCATAACAAGAAAACCTGGGATTTTCCCCCGGTTGGAGCTCCCCAGGTTGGACCTGGGGCGTTGGGGGTGGCCGAGGATGGTCCGGCTGGAGCAGAGCCCAGCAGCAGGGACCGATGCTTTTCCTACCACTTGAGGGAAGGTGCGTTTAGCGTTGCAAGAAAAAAGAGCGTTTAGAAACTAGAGATTTTGGCGAATAATACCTGCTTTGGGAAAGTGGTGAGGTTGTTTCCAGCTATACGTCGTTAGTTGTAGTTAGGTCAGGACACACCTCATCCGAAACACTGCTATAACTCGAATGCTGGTTTTGGCCCCTTCTTCTGGTCTTGCAGTGAGCTATAAAACTAAGCTGGGTTTGTACAATAAACTGGGTTTATTGTATACGTCTTCGCATATTTGACTTTGTGTGGTTGGGTTTGTCTCACGCTTTCGGAAAGGGCTTGTGGTTTTCTGTCCCTCGGTGTCGGGAACGCCGCCGTTGAGTATCGATGCCACTAACTATTTAGTAATATTTTCTTATTAATAAATTTAGCATGTTATAAGTTTCATGCACATATTTCATTTTCCCTTAATTTTTTTTCTTCATTGCAGGGTTAAAAATCTCAGCGCTGCGCATTCAGAGATTATTTTCCAGAGCTCTCCTAGGTAAAGCTCATTTTTTATCAACTTTTATAGCAGCGAGGAGCCAGGAGGTGGCACTGGCTGGCAGCGCATTCGGGTCTCGCTCCCTTCGGCAGCTCCTGGCCCTGTTTCGGAGCCTCTTGGCGTCCCCAGAAAATAAAACTTCTGCTTTTGAAGGTTGGCAGCCTAGATAATCCCGCAAACTGAGGTGAGGGATGGCAGGACTGGCTGGACATGGCACCGCTGCTCTATGGGTGCAGGGGAGGTGGGTGAGTTTGGCTTGTACCTCCTCCGGCAGACTGGGGAATTTCTGCCTGGCGTTTTGAGGGCGAGCTCGAGGGAGCTTGAAGCTCTGCAAACCTGGGGGCCGCGCGGACGTGACCACCATGAGCTCTTTCTTTTGGGTTGACTCAACCTCTGTTGACTTGCGGGTGCTCCAAGACCGTGCAGGAGCTCCAAGACCACGCGGGTGCACCTGGATCAGGTTTGCTCCCCCTCCTTCCCCATAACTCTTCCAAAGAAAAGCAGTGTAGGCACACAGAGTGTGGGAAAAAAATCCCCCAGCTGGGCCAAAAGGAGCTTTAAACTCAGATTTCCTGACCAAAAAAAAAAAACATTTCTGGCACAGTTTGTTCTGCGTGGGGAGCTGGTGTAGGCTGTATTGGCTGGAGGGACTTTTTTTTCGGTCCAGCTTCTCATTGCACCGCAGATACCGCGGGTGTTCCTAGAAAACAAATAGTATTAAGAACAATTCTGGAAAAACCTAAGTGGAAAACTTCTGCCTGCTTTTTCTAGCTAGCTGTTAGCTTGTAGGTTATGGGTTCCAATGCTTGAAAAGATCCTTTTGATGGGACAAGCGCTGTACAAGTTTCTTGCATTCCCGTTCTGCTGGTGTTGACCGATTATTTACCGAGCGACTGCAAATGAAACCGCGCCGCTGGCCGCCGCAAACCTCGTGGCGGATGGTTGCTGGCATGGAGGGTTTGTTCCCAAACAGCCCCATTTAACGTGGTGGCTCGGGAAGATGGGACATGGCAAAATCTGCATCTGGTCCCCAAGGTGCCGAGGTTTTCTTGGAGAAATGGGGTGGGAATTGGGGCGGGAGGAGCAGGTTAGCCCAGCTTGGGGGTGGGATGGGGCTGGTGTTTCTCGTGCTTTCCCAGAGGGTGTTGGTGGCTGCACGCTCGAAACCGAACACCGATTGTTAGTCATTTTATTGGCAGCAGTTCATATTTACAACAGAATAATAGGAAATAGGAAAGAACCTAGTCATTACAAAGCTCTTCAGTGTTTGCACAACTTTTATGGCTCAGGACGGCATCATCCATCTATTGAAAACTTTGTACATAAAGTCACAACTGTACTAAAAATGGAGATGACCGCTTCGTTTAGAGGATGTAGTTTCCAACGCGGTGACGATGTTCTTTTCTTCATCAAAGCCGTCATGTCTGAAACGAGGGGAAAAGGTGAGGAAGCGGTTGCCACGTCCTCCTATTGTGTTTCAAGCCATGCTTGTGGCGGGACGGGGGTTTCGTGTGCACCTGGGATGTCGGTGAGCTTCAGCTTCTGGAAAAAAGGGGATTTGGGTGGTCGAGCAGCGGCGGTGCCTGGGGCTGAGACCCAGTTTGGGCCAGGGGTACCATAAAGGTGTTCCCGCCATTGAAGCTCCCGCTGAAGGCTGTATGCAAAGAGGTCACTTGGGTGCTTTGGAAAAATACCCTAAAATGCCTCTTTGGGTCATTAGTAGCAGTTAAAGCTGCTTTGGTTGTCCCTAGCGTTGCAGCTGGATGCCCAAAAGGTTTAATTATTATTTTTTTATTATTTTGAAAGGTTGCTGCAAAGTGCTGCTTGCTGCCGCTTTAGAAAGAATTGGGTTTTGCTGGCTTAAAGACATGTTTTTAGGGAGTGCTTAAATCCTACGGGGCTTTAGTACCTTCTGAGGAGGAGCACGGTGCAGGGGAGTCATAGCAGGAAACCCAGGAGGCTGAGGAGGACGACGAGGGGGAGGTGGCACCGGAGGGGCGATCCCACCGACTCCTGGCAAGTCAACGAAAAGAAATCAGTCGAACACCGCTTGTTTTAATGTGCTAAAAGCCGGTGGCAGAGTTCGTGCCCTGACTAGCTCCTCTGCCTTCCTAACTACCCCCGGTGATTGCTCCGTGGGGGAGAAATCGCATCGTTGCCCTGGAACATCCTTATCTGTTGCTGAGCAAAGGGAAACGGGGGGGGGCGGCGTTCTCTCCTGCAAGTCCCTTCCCCAAAGCCCTGGTGGTGCTTGGATGGAGGTATGGGGAAAAGGAATAACCTATGATGTCACAGCACAGGATTAACTTGTAAGGGAGCCAGAGGGATGCCCCGTTGGGACAGGTTTGATGTCACTTAATTAGGAAAACCGGGAATTTCCCCTTCTCTGACCACCTTCTGCGCGAACTGGCAAAAGAAGTCCGTGGCAAACTAATCACAGCTATTGTGTGGATGCTCTTTGCCCAAACTGGAGTTGTTCAGTGAGTTAAAATCAACATTTTAAATCCATTTATTTCTTCTGGCAACAGTGGTTTTGGCAAGGAAGGCCCCCCCCTTTTTTTTTTTTTTCTTTCAGAAATACGAAGAGAAAGTCCAACTCACCTCATATGAATAAATGGTGGGGATTAACGTGGTGTTCTCAGAGTAATATTCTACCGTTGCATATAAGTAATCACCTGGAACGAAAACACTGTCCTGATGAGTCCGTATTAATATTTAGTATAACCAGGAAGGCGTCTTACCCACTCAAGCCATCATAAGAATAACACCGAGCATCGATTCCATAGGAAACTTAATTTTAGAGGCTGCCTGGGTTGGGGGCTGAGTTTGCTTGTGAGCAGCGACGGCAGCGTGCTGGGGGGGGTGCAGGAATCTCTTACTGCTGTGGAAATCAAAGCGAGTCTCTCTGCCCAGGAGCAGCTACCGGGGTTCTCTCTGCTCTTAGCCCATCTCAGTAACCTTTTTAGCTCAGCGAGACGTGATTTCAGATGGGAACGAGAACCACTGGGGGCAGAACAGCTCCAGAAAAATGTCTTTTAACTCTGCTTTTAATCTTGTTTTATGTTTTACACCAAAGCATCGCTTAATTTATAGTGGTCAGAGCCATTCGGTGTTAGGGCATGTATTTCCTACCGGTTATTCACGTTTGTATCGGAGGTTCCTGATGTGCTTCAGACACAAACGTTTTCATCTGAGAGGGTCTCCAGGGGCTCCTTTTACAGTCGGGGGAGATACTGGGTACCAGTTTCTCTCCACTGATACTAAAGGAGGTCGGGGGCACCCGTGTTCTGTGCACATCATCCAGCGTTAAGCGAGATGAGTCCCACCCTTATATCGTGACATGATTATTGCACGTCTTTTCCCCTCTGAATAGTCAATGTAATTCAAATTAATCCGAATAACTCAGATAAATAAACTGCTGCTGCTTTGCTCACGTGTCCTGCCTGAGCACCCGCAGTGGCTGTAACCAGCCGCTCGAATTCCCACGCAGCCACGATTCAGCAAACCCTCTTAATTCATCTAAGCAGCGTCTCCCCAGACCTCAGATCCATTTTCCTACGGGTATTTCTGCAAAGGAGAAGGACCTCGGGCCGCGGCAGCGCCTTCGTTTCCTTGAGCAGCCTTGAGCTTTTAGCTTAAATTAAAGCTTGAGGGCGCTGAGGTCTGTGCTGGTGGCAGCACAGGGAGGTGGGATGGGCTCAGCGTCCCTTGGGGTTATTTGTAACTGCAGGGGACTCGATTCGGTGGCTTCTCAGTGCCTTTGCATTGGTTTTTATGGGCAAAGCCTGCTCTCCCTGCCTGGCGGAGGCTGGATGGCGACCTCCCAGCATCCTTTCCAAACCCGGTTATTCCAAATTGTTCACGCAACTTGCATAAAACGATCCAGAAAAAGCAAGAATTTCTCACTGAAAAGAGATGCGTAGTCGTGTAAAAAATCTGTTATCTCCTCTTCTCCTGCTATCTCAGCATTCCCTGAAAACAAACAGAAAATGAACGGTTCATCGTCGGGCACCGTAAGCAGAGACTCACGTCGAGCTGGCTGGATACGGTTTCACATGAATAGTTTCGTTGATTTATTGGCGCTTTGTGCAAAACCTTTTCCCTGGTGGGAGTAATGGATTCGCAATCTGGCCCGTAATTAAATCAGAGACTTCACGACAAAAGGCATCGTGTTGCAGACCGGACCAGAGCTCGTCCCAGGTGGGTTTTTTCCCTTTATTTTGGGTGCAGATAGGTGCCGGGAGAGGGAGATGCAGTAATGGGATTGCACGTTCCTGCACCCCGTACCCCAAATTTATTTCGGGGTGGATCTCGAAGCTCTGCTGTGTGCGTTTGGAGCTGCTCCTCAGCCACCGGCCCGGCTGCTTTATTCCTCGTGTGCCTTTTGCTGTGAAATTGTTGAAGGCTCAGAAAGGAGCCTTGCGCTTCCTTAGGGTTGGGTCACTATAAATAGATTTCTGAATCGTATGGCATTGTCAAAGATGTGTCAAGTCGCTCATTTCCCTTTTCCAAATACAAGGTTAAACGTGTTTTCTTTTTTTCGGGGTCTTACAAAGCAGACTAATTGGGAATATTAACATTATAATACTTGTGTACTCATATACTTGCATACTCATACAATAATGTAATGAGAGACTCATACAATAAGATACTATAGTATATTTTAATACTCATATATACTCATAAAGATAATTATAATATTAATATTATAAGTTATACTATTAATAACTTTAATGATGCCATTAGTCATGCCCGGGGCCAGCCATAGCTCTGGGTACCCCTCTCTAAAACTTGCCACCATTTCCTAACGTAGCCCCGAGTTTCTCAGTGCCGGCAGCGAGCTGAGCGAGAAGCCCAGGTCCAAAAAACTCCCCTCATCGGGAAATTATCTGAAAACAGTGCCCCAGCCTAAAGATTTCTGCGCAGGCATCAAAGCCCTGGGATAGGGGTCAGGTCTGCAGGTCGTGATACGCCGCAGCCTCATCCGTCGCTCGGCCTTGCTGTGTAAAACCGTCCTAGCCCCATGCTGAGCTTTTGGGGAAACTCGGACCGACATCGGGAGCTGCGTGGCGTAGCGTACACCCATCCACCCCACGCCCCTTCCCACACTCGCCCTTCGAAAATACTCTGTCCTTTTTGACTCCAGTGCTGTAAACTCCAGCTCTCGGGGCACATTATCCCATGCACAAAGCTTTCTGAGAAAGTTACTCCAAGTTGGCTGTTGTATTTACACTGGAGCCATGCTAAGAATAATAGAGGAGTTGTATTGCCGCAAAGAGCTTCCATCTGGAAATCCCCCCTCCTCGGCTGCCTTTAACCCCTCGCGTGATGCTTCGCGTTTGGCTTCGTTCTTCTGGCGCGGTAGAGAAGGAGGAAGGCTCTTTGCGGCCGGCAGGCACGGCGGAACTGCGGGCAGCTGCCAGTTTCCAGTTATCCCCCCCCTCGGCCGGTGCTGCCTGCTATCTCACATTCCCAGAAACATTACTTCACTGCACATGTGTTCATCCCTAATTAGCTGCAGGCTCCTGCCTCAAGCTGCCGCTCGGCCCTCCCGGGCGCTGCCAGTGCTGTGTGGTTTTCCTCCCTCGGTTGCCCCTGACTTCGGTCTCCCCGCATCTCCTAAGTGCCCACCTAATACTTCAGGAAATCCTGGTTTGGGTTTTTTTTGTTTCCCTTGCCTGTATCTGTCTCTCTTAATAGCTCCCAGCTGTATATTGCAAATTATTTTGAATGCAGTATGGAAAACGTTAATTATCAGGCTCTATTCTCCAAGCACACGCTGTGTTCTGCAAGCACACGCTATACTCTGCAAGCACAGACTATATTCTCCAAGCACACGCTTCACCGTAACTTCTAGTAATTGCACCAGGTTTTCCCCTGGGTTTTGGGTTTTTTTTGCTACTGACCCCCCATCTCCAAGCAAACACCCCAAGACCTTTCAGCCTCCAAGACCCCACCCCGAGTGCCACGCAGCATCCCAGAAGCACAGAAAGAATTTGAGCCCAGCACTTAGCGGCGCGATTAAATTAAACGGCAAGCCGGAAAACCGGAGAAACATATTTACCCAGTAAAAAATGAAGAACCAAGAGTGCTGCAATTAAGAAGTTCGTCATCCTACGTTTCGGTGTCGTCCGCCGGTGCGGCTCGGTGCTGCTGCTCGAGAATTTCTCGAGCCGTCCCAGCAGAGGCAGGAAATGACTCTTGCGAGGGCTGGACCGAGCAGCCCCCGCGCTCGGAGAAAAGACAAGTTTTTCTGCAATTTGCCAAGGGGTGCGATGGCAGGCTGGGCTAGAGGTTGTCCTACATGGGCCGGGAGATGTGGGATGCCCGTGACACCGCTCTAGTGATGGAAGATTTTTCCCTTTGCAAAGACTTTTCCGATGGCCAAGTTGCAAATCTTGGGAAGTTATTCCCCAGGGAGGGTTAGCGCCGCTGGATGAGCTTGCAAATAGAGGGAGGGTGGTTTTGATTATGTTATAACAGAGTATAGCAGGAGTTATTAATCGCAAATCCTTCTCGTAGAGAAGGCGGCGATTCAGAGCAAAGGCAGAAACGACAACTGGGAGCCAGATTTAGTTCCCCACTTCCCTTGAAATCTTGGGGGATTTTTTTCCTTGGCTTCGTTTCACCTTCCCATGCCTCAGTTTCTCCAGCAGTAAGAAGAAACGCGAACGGTCGCGGGCTTATTTTATTTTGTGGTGGATAGAAACACCCCGGGTTGGGATGCTTTAGGAGCCCCATTTGGTGTTTACGGTCAGCTCCTGTTACTGCATCCGCAGGGTGTGGTGCCTTGGTACATATCGCTATCAAGCTGCTTATTTTCTTCTCTAAAAATAAAAACAAAATAGGAAAACGTTTCTTAGAAGGGAAATGGGTAGGAAAAGAAAATCTGGCTCCTCTGCTTTGTGGGGAAAAGCCGATACCGGTGCAGGCGGCCTTCTCCGAGGAGACGACGTGATACTGGTGTGAACTGGGGCACGAGGCGAAAGGGGAATAGAAGGAGCGGGAGGTAAATTAGGTGTGACCAAGCTGGTGTAAAATCAGTTCCTGAGCGGCGCGTGGTGGGGGCTGCTCACCGCTGCGGGTTTGCCGCCGCGCGGGTGCCGAGATCGCTGTGACTTTGTTGCTTGCGCAGCGATAAAAATGGGTTTTCGTGGGGAAAAAACCCACACGTTCACCCAAGACGGTTTCCTCTCTCAGCTGGTCTCTTGAGCGTGGTGGTGTGTTTTGGGGGCTCTTGGATGTGGTGCCCGAGGTGGATGCTAGCAAACTGAGAAAGAGCAAGAGAAGTCTTAGAAAGGAAGAGAGGAGCTGCATTTTTGAGGTGTGACGAGAAGAAGTTCATAACTGGGAAGATTCGCCTGGAAGGAGAACCCTTCCCAGCCAGGAGGGTGGTCGAACGTGGGACGACCTTGGGAGGAGGTGCAGACCGTGCTCTCGCCTTGTCTTTATCCACCATCCCTTGAGGCACCTTCTCCCCATCTTCAAAATCTTTTCCCAGCCCTACATTTCACTTTTCTCCAGCCAAACGCCCGGAGGACGATGCTCCCCCCGGAGCACGGACCCGGGGGGGGGCTGCATCCGTCTCCCCCCCCTCCCCGCCTCCCTCGGTGGGTGCCTGCCCCCGCGGGATGTGGGCTGGGGAGTTTCCTCTCGCAGATGAGAAAACGGAAGCGAGTTTTTCAGGGGGGTGAGAGGTTTTAATGGCAAACAGCTGTGCTGAGCCGAGACCGAAGCAGGGAGCACGGGCTGCAGGCGGGGATCGAAAACCACCGGCCGTGGTGGGATGGGTGCGGGCGTCTATTCTATGATTCTGTGATCGACGGGGCAACCAGCCGGGGAGAGCAGCGGCAGTCAATATTTTTCTCACCCTTGTGCTATCGATTTTAAGCCGAGGGTTCCTATCGATTTTAAGCCGGGGGCTCGTATCGATTTTAAGCCGAGGATTTCTAAAGGCAGATTATTATTTTTTTTCGACTAAGAGGGGACCCAACTGAAGAACTCTTCAAGCGCATCCCAGAAATGGTTTGCAGCCTCCCGGGGCTGGACGTGCTTTGCCGAAGGGGCTTTTCCCATCCGTAGGGAGATGCTTGGCAAAGGGTGAAGCGCGGAGGAAGGCCGAGCGGCTGAGCAGACAGGAAGCAAATATCTCCAAACCCTCCCCTCGACCCACAAAAATAACATCAAAACTCAAAATCTCAACCCAAGCAGAAATCTGACCTCGTTGGGATGAATCCCACTGGGGCCGGAGCTGCCGGCTCGGCCGGGAGGTGCTTGGGAAGCGTGGGGAGATGTCGAGCTGTGAAAGAGTTAAAATATTGTGGTTTGAAAGTGATGGGGAGGGAAGGGGCAAGGCAGGTTTACGAGGATGGTGGTGTCTTTTATTAGATGAGCGGATGGGGTTGGACAGACCAACTTCTTGGCACGCAAACTTGGAGTCTGAATTCAAAGGGATTTGCCGGCTTGGGGCTGAGGACAGCTCCTCGTGGTTGGACGTGACGGCGTAAAACTTGAAAAAACTTGGAAAAAACAAAAATGTGGTACCTGCAGCACGGAGATGCCGCTAAGGGAGCCGGATGAAACGCGCTCTGAGGTGACACGAAGGGGCAAACCAACCCTTTGCACCAAACTGTGCTGTTCTTTCACGGCTGCGAACGCATCGGTGTCCAGCCTGAGCATCCCCCAGCAGCGTCCCGCCTCTTCGTGGCGTGAGGGATGGTCCTCGGCTGCTGGGGGCCGCCGGGGAAATGCGGGTGCGGATTTTGAATTCTGGTTCTGGCTGGAAAAAGAAAACGCTCCCATTGTTTTGTTTCGCTTTTTCCTTTTGTGTTTGTTCTTACCCCCTTTTTGTGTCTCGCAACACAGAGCAAAGACATCGCCTGAAGAGCAGCCAAAAAAAGCAGCCAAACCAACATCTTTTCCATCTCCGATCCCATGCTCCTTTCCCAAAACCTAATTCCTATTTTGCACAATCTCTGTGCTTTTATGGCTTTTTTTTTTTTTTATATTATTATTAAAGTTTACGTGCCGAAACCAAACCGTAAAAGGTCGAGCAGCGAGGGAGCGGTGTGGGAGTGATGCCTTTCACGTTTCACGTGGGAAAACTCAATGTGCGAGCCAAGAAAAAACCAACCCCTAAATGGCTTTTCCAGAAAGGGGTGGCAAAGCCGGCTCTCGCTTCTCACGGTGCCGAGGCTGCTGCATCCCGGGGATGCTCTGAGCATCCCGGCGCGGTGGAAGCCCGGCAGGCTGCGGGTGGGGGCTTGTACCCCGGCTGTGGGTTTTACGCTGAGGACGAAGGTGCGAATGAGATCACCGCCGTCCCCGGCTCTCGGATGCAGCGCGTCATTTCCCAGCTTTAATAGGCGGAAGCAAAACTTGAAGGGAAATTAAAAAAATGCAGCTGGTAAATAAGACTCTTCCCTTAACAATGACTCGTGCCCGAGGAGATGACATTAGCAGGATTCCTGCGGAAGTCGCTGGAGGGGACATTGTTCGGTGTTTTCGCTGCAGGAGACGAGAAGGTGGATGAAGGAAACCCAGAAAACCCGTTCCCCCATGGCACCGGCTGCCGCGGGGTTTCCACCGCTCCCCGAGGTGCGGCCGAAAGGTAGGTGGGACGAGCTGCCCTTCCCACGGGAGTCGTTTGAGGAACGGAGGGGTTTTTCTACCGAACGGACTGTTTTTGCTGGCCGACAGGGTTTTCTACTCTAAATAAAGCTTTCCTGCCCTTTTGTAAACAGCGGCTCCGTGGGCTGGCTGCTGCCAGCTGGGGTGTGCGTCTCTGCCAGAGAGACTGGGAAATGAGAATAGGATATTTTAGATACTTTGAAATAAAGAAAAAAAAAAAGGCACTTTTAAACAGTAATTCGTAAAAAAACCCAAATAAAACCACGTTCCCGGTTTTAACAGTTGGTGCCCGCCGTGCGCCGGGGTGGCAGCTCGCTCTTCCTCTGGGCATCGGCCCCACGTGCGGCTCTCGGGGGCTCTCGGCACGGAGGAAACACGAGGGATTTATAACCCGGTGCCGTCCCGCCGCCGGTTTTAGGCTGCGATGGGCGCTGCAGCCGGTCCTTGCCGTCACCGGCCGTGGGATGCTGCGGGAGGCGATGCTGGGTGGCCCCTCCCAGAGTCACGGCTCTGAGAGACTTCTTTTCCAAGCACCGCCTTTTATTTTTTCCTTCCTTAATTAGACCCGGATCAGCTTCGTTAACCCCCGGGCGCGTTCGAGGGCTCTGAGCGACGGGCGGGGTGCTTCCCATCCCTTCCCCTCCCCTCCGAAACACCCCTCCGGCCGCAGCACCGACCGAAACGGGAGGTATTAATTGCACCCAAGCACCCACAGACTCCCGGCCTCCGGGCGTTATCCGGGGGGTCACCGAGCAGCCGGGAAAATTAGGAGCATCCTCGGAACAAGGAGAGGAGTTGCTCATCGCGTGTCGTGCCGTTGCTCTTCAGTGCGTTTTACTGCCCCATGAGCAAAATAAGGAGAGAAGGGGCTGTAACGCTGCTTTGCTTAATTCTGTAACGTTAAAATACCTTTTTTTTTCCTGTGTAACAGTAATTTCTGGCGGCTGCTGTACAGCGTACCGCAAGGCACGATCGGATATCGATCCAAGACCTCAGTTGCTTACCCCAGAATGAGGAATTCTGATATTTTTATGCCATCTCTCATCGCCGTCGAGCATCCCTTCCCTCCCCTCGGTGCTTACAGCCTTCCTCCTCCTCCTCCT
>NW_008825509.1:161302-161986 GCF_000699105.1 Pygoscelis adeliae
CGCGGGGGCCGGCCGGTGGGACCGTGTGGTGGGTGGCACTGGATGACGGTGACAGCGCGCTGGCTCGTCCCATCCCACCTCCCTCCGAGCACTTGGCAGCTACCCGGGACGAGGGGGGGGTGTTGCACTTTTTCCGGAGCACTCGTGTGCTTATTAGCTGGTAAACCACTGAAATAAGCTTTCCGGGCGGTTTGCGTGCGATACCGTCTACGAGCAGCTGTGAAATTAACTTCCGAGATTATAAACGAATAAACAAAATTCTGCTAAAAACCCTCCCCAAGAGGCTAGAGAATATCTGAAGGGAATTTTCCCGGGGCTGGTGCTCAAATCCTATCGGAGAAGATTACGCCGAAAAAATCCTCCTGGTTTTTGCAAAGCTCCTGCAAGTTTGCAAACTATTCCTGGGGCAACTTTGCAAGCTATTGGTGGAGGTTTGCGAGCTGCGGCCGACAAGGGGCCGTGCTCGCCCAGCTCCCATCCTGCAGACTCGCACGATTTTCCCTTTTCTCTTGGTTTTTAACTCATTTGCAGGCGGCGGTTTTGGCAGGGCGGCATTTCAGCGCCTCACCGGTGTGGATCCTTCTGCAAGAGGAAGCGAGAGCTGGCGTTATTAAACCTCATTTTGTGTTTGAGGAGGCGTGGAGCCAAAAAAAAAACCAAAAGCTTTGAGGGTTTTTAGCTCCC
>NW_008825510.1:0-430 GCF_000699105.1 Pygoscelis adeliae
AAAAATAAAAATAGGGAGTGCTTTTCCTGCTGGGACCTTTGGGTTTCTCCTGTTCCCCCGTTTCTTGCTGCTGGCCGGTATTGGGGCAAATTTCTGCTTTTTTTTGTTTCCTTGCTGCCTTTTGGGTGCGTGGGGAAAAAAAAAAATAATCGTTGCTGGGGACGTTACGGGACCAGACAAAAACCCGTTTTGGGGTTAACATGGAAAAAGAAAAGTGCGGGGGGAAAAAAGGTCGGCGCAGCCTGGGAATCGCTGCGTGCTCCGCGCCATGGCCAAAGCGTCCCAAATCTGGAGGAAACGCGGCTCTGGGTGCTGTAAAACCACACACCGGGGGTGGGAGGGCGTGCTGGCAGGATGAAAATAAAATAGTACAGTAAAGTAAACCAAAATAAAGTAAAATAAAGTGAAATGAAATGAAATGAAATGAAAT
>NW_008825511.1:0-18859 GCF_000699105.1 Pygoscelis adeliae
AAAAAAAAATATTAATAAATCAACAGGATTCATGGGGAAAACTGTTCGCAGAGAAACATATTCCCAGTTCAAGCCTCCCGCAATTCTGGTTTGTCTTGAGGGTGAGCAAGGGAGGAGCCTAGCCGTAACTTATTTGCCAATCGATATTCATGCTTTGAAAATTGTACAAATAATAAGAGTAATAAATAAAAACACTCTTTGTCCATGTTCAAGGACTTGCAATGCTGCTGTGTGAAGGAAGAAACTGTGGTGTGAGTTTTTCATCTGTTGTTTGCTGTTCACAGAGCAAAAGAGAAGTAAAACATGCAAACATCATAACCTTAGTCTGCAACGTAAAGCCTTCTGGCAGAAGATCAAAGAAGATGGAACATAAAAAGCTCCAGATAAGGCTTAAAACTATAAAGCTTGAACCAAAGGAGTGAGAATTGTCAAGTCTGTTTGTAGAAGAAATATCTTTAATAACAAGCATGGCCTCTGTGGAAACAAGGCCTTGAGTCTGGGTTGGATCCAGGGAGTGACAAAGGACAGCAGATATTCAAGGTGCTGCAATTGTCTTTAGAATCTGAAATATGATCCTCATAAATACCAATTTTTTTTTTTTGGGGGGGGGGGGGGGGGGGGGGGGGGGAGAGAAAAAAAAAAGTATTGTGATGTGCTTTCCATTCTAGTCACTAAACTGCCTTGCAGGGAAATCAGGCAATTTGCTAATAACATAGGAAAGAAAGAAAACATTAAAAGAAACCCTTATATTTAATTTATTAAACTAATTATTAAGAACACTGAACCTTCTAAAAATTATTAGAGAACCAGGCACAGGCCAGCATGTCAAAAAGAACGGCTGCAAAAGGGGAGTCATCCCACACACACCCAAATGCTCAAAAGCGATTGCCTCGTAAACAAAACATGAGCTTGCACAGCACTGCCCCTGCACAGACAACTGCCGTTAACAGCTGTCCCCCTAATAACTCACCCAAACAACTCCGCTTTCTGGTCAGCAAGAGCAGTGGAGCTGCTCTGGTGGATTTGCAGGATGATGTCTGGGTAAAGGACTCTGGTGCCTGAGCTCTAGCTGTTATACATAATATTTACAAAGTTTCAGCATGATCTTACCTTAAAATATTTTCTTTTCTTAAAGAAGGCATATTTTTCCTTAGAAATTAAAAAAGATTGAGCAACACAGTTGTTCTAACTGCTTCCCACTCTAAAACAGGTAATAAATTCTTTCAGTTTCTTTATTCTTGTCCGTCGTCTTTCTGGTGTGGGTAATTTTGTTTAACCACTGAGATAATAATTTTATTTACTCTGGTGATAAAACCAGTACCTGTTCAATGCTGATGAATCAGGAAATTCTACAACCACTATGCTAATAGGAAGAATGAACTAGAAAGAAGCTTGACTAAAATCTTTTCTCACACTTTTAGTACACATACTCCAACCGTTAATTTATACTACCCTGATCCTGCAATTTTCCCTTACTCATAAGGCAATGTGTGAATTAATCACCCCTAAAACAAATACCTTTTACTTCAAATTATGGAAATAAATCTTCAAAATTTCATGCCGATGTGAATTTAAATTAGAGAGTATTTATAGATGAAGCCTTAATGATTTTCTTTAGTCACTCATTCAATTTGTTCTTAAGTAAAAATTCCCAGCTCACTGGCTTCCCTTTCTCTAGGTACTCACTCTGCAAGCGTAAGAGCCCTGTGCTTGTGACACTGCTGTGTGCCTCTAGAAGGAAAATGCAATACCCCAGACATTGTTATGATTTTTCCGCATTATTAATCCAGAGAACTAACAGTAAAAGAGCAATTCTCTTTTTTTAGCACAAAGAAAAAGAAAACTAAATTAGGAAGTCAAACAACAACAGATAAGCAGATTACAACTTTCAGAGAAGATATACAGCCCAATCTTCTTATATGACCCAACTCCAGATGGATGAGTTCACTGTTGGAGGGGTTTAGGCAGAGGGAAGCAAATAAGTCTTGCCCTGTGACTGATATTAGATATTAGAGCTCCTCTCATCCTCTCTCATCCCCTTCACAGCGCTGCTGTTCCCCTTTGAACCCTTGTGCTCGCTTGACTGAAGGAGGAAGTGGAGAAGGGAAGCGATAATTCCCTGGAATACAGCAATTAACTTCGAACCGCGAGCTTTAAGGTGGAACCCACTTATACATTGTATTGAAGCTACACCGCAAGGAAGGCTTTGTGAGAGACGTACAAAGTTTCATGCAAAGACAATATGAAACTACTACTCCATTTTGCAAAATCAGACTTGGTCACCAAGTCTAGTGCCCTGTCATCAAAGCCGGTGGAGCAGCTCAGAGTCCACAGATCATCTGCTCTGTTTCTCATGAACAAAAAACAGAATTACTACTTTCAGTCCCCTCCGCACAAAACTCAATAGCAGTATCTGTCATGTATGAGACACCTATTTACTCTTCGGTATACATCTTACGTAAATCATGGATCAAAACGTATCAGTAACAACTCCCCTTAGGCTAGCGCAAGACTTGAAAGCTTTTCCAGGGATTCAGCGAAAGACAAGTTTTACATTAGCAGTTTTTTCAGATATTATTTGAAGCATGCTCTGAATCTGTGAAAAATGTTTGATGTGCATATTGAAAGCAAAAGTGCTACAACAACGCATTTTCCATTGCAAATTTCTCATACTCAATGAACCAGCAAAATGCCTTTTCTGGCAGTCTGCATACTTACAAGACGAGCCATATTTGGTAACAGGTGCCAACACAACTTCCACTATAAACTCTAATCAATTTAATTGAATAAGTCCTTATTGGCTAGGCAGACTATTTGAATGTGGTAGAAGGGCAAGAAAGTGATAGCAACTGTTTTAACCACAGGCTGGGTAGAGAGACTGAAATGATGGCTCTAGAGAGCAACCTGCTCACCAGTCAGGATCATACGGGAGGGGAAAAAAAATCTGTGTACATCGTTTGTGTCCCATGCTGTGCAACCACCTACTGCTAGTACACATTTAAATTTTGGTCAGTCTGGTATAGACTGAGAGGTGGATCTGTTGGGGTCAAAACTCCCCAAAAGCAAAGTAGCACCAGCACTTGTTAAGAGCAAGCTGACTATTTTAACAGAAAGAATGGTCCGGCAACATGCAGCTGAAAGGGAAGGATCTAGAGCAGCATTTGAAGGAAGAGGCTTTAATAAACAATACTGGTCACGGGTTTGCTTTCCAAACCTCAGGAAAAATGAACGTCCAGACGATACAGTCAGTTTAGTTGTATTATATTGGCACTGGTCTGTATTTAATTTGCCAGCAATAAGTGGTATTCCATTTCACATATACTGCCAGCAATCAAAAAAATCAACTGAGTAGATATTTCCTCTATTAGGTATGGTGCTGCTACTGCATTAGCTCTTAGCAATCTGTTGATCCTGTTAACAAAAGCTAGGATCATTTCATAGTAATACTGTTCTGGCTTCTCACTAACCTTAAAAAAAAAAAAAAAAGGATTTAAAAGTCTAATATCAGTCATTCAACAAAATCACAGCTGATAGTTGGCCTGAACAAGGCAGATTTTTTTAATTAGTGAACCTGCTTTCTGAGATCACATATTTAATTTTATACACGGTTTAGAACAAAAAAAAAAAATCTTATTGAAAGTTCCACTTAGGTAACGCTGGTCAAAAGTTGAGGAAAATATTGATGACATTTCTAGGCAGATTTCACTGGCCTTTATCAAACATACTGTTTATAAATAGTTAAGTAATTTAAAACCAGAAAGTATACTATTCCCTAGAAACTGAGTGCACGTTTTCCTGCATACCATTCCTAATCCCCCTGGCAGTGCAAAACAAGATTCTTGCATAAGAAATAATGGAAAAGCAGAAGAGAAGGAGGATGGTTCTGAATTCCTTCTCCTACCCTGTGTCCCTTTTTTATGTTTTGGGGGATCTGGATACACTGATCCCTCTGTGTCTATGCAGATTCTTATTGTTGTTTCCATTAACATTAAAAACACAGACACAATTTAGCTGATACATATTCCCAGATTCATAAGCACAACTGAGAATGTTTTGATCAAATTATTGTTCTTGAAGCTTCCCCTCTAAAGGTCAGAAACTTAGCTGTCCAGATTAACAATTCTCTTTTCAGTGATGGCAAACTCAGTGGTATTCTTTTAAAGAAATTCAGAGAGTAGTTTATGAATTAAAATGATGCATCTATAGAGTTATTTAAATTGGATTTTTTGTTCCATAGCAAAACCATGCTGAAGAACAAATCTCCCAAGGACCACACACTCCCAAAGTCCCAGCATCCTCCAAATCCTCCATCTGCTAAACTGAACAGACTTGTGCTTAGTTTTCATTTTAATTTCCTCACAATGCCTGTCATTCAGACACTTGAAGTTACACAAAGGAGAGCCTCCGGAGCTCAGATAACTCTTCAGTAAATTCCCATTGTGATGGAATGGATTGCTCTTCCTATTAATTCTTCATATTATTTCAATTCTTTTTTTTTTATTACTGCTGGTCTCAATTATTTTATCAGTTTAGGAACCAAAGCCTGTGATTAGTAGGCATGAAAGTCATTATTTTTTATTCTACCTTAAAGAAAGCTTGCAATTATTTAGGTTTGGAGCTGTTGCCCCAATCTTAGGGGTTTACTTTCTTCCAAATTCAATTCTGTATCAATGGAAAGGAGTCAATTTCTTTGTTATCTTATCAATTCAATGTCAGCTGAGATTGCAGTGATAGAAGTGAAAATAAAAGGTGGCATAAAATTTCAATACAGAAGTTCATTTAAGATTCAATCCTGACATTTTTGCTCTACTGTGTTCATAACCTGAATCAAATCAGGCCAATTCTACTCTTACTTATTCTCAGAGAATTCAGTGGAGTGGTATGTTTATTTTTGGGGCATATCTTGGCCCAGCATTAGCTTCCCAGGTAGCTATGTCTTTATTGAAATAGAAGACTAAAAGGATATGGAAAGCCTGCAGCAGTAGAGAAGGTCCCAACCTGCCAAAGGGCAGTTGTTCCCACCAGTATGCTGTTTTAAGTGGGTTTCTTCCGTTCTGCTTCAACGTTGCTCAAGTGACAGGAATTCCAGCTCTTCCCACAAGAGGTTGAGCAGAAATAATTCTTAGTCAAAATGTTCCGTGACTTAGGTTCATCCATCCCTGTTAGATATGAATTCCTAAATTAGCCCCCAAAAGTCTCGATGTGCTTTCTGTTTATATCAGTCAAGCAGTTCCAGGGCCTGACATTCATGTCAGTAACACTGTTGTACGTCAGCATTAATTCAATGGAGACCATTAGGTGTAGTTATATCAGAATGATATCTATAGTCATTTTAATGGTTCTTAATGCAGATCCCCCTTGATAGGCTCAGATTTCTCCACTTCTGCAAGGAATGGGAAAAGATATAGGTTGCCTGTTCTTCTGTTTCCCATAATCCTCTGTCCATACAAAAAGCAGCTACGGATTCTACTAAAGGGGAGACAGAAATTTCCTGCCCTACAAGACAGCACAGTAAGCAAACATCCATTTTCATCGCAGAGTCCCAGAAATAGGAGGGTCTGCTTAAGATTGCATGTGGTTCAGCTTCACAGTAGCTGGTAATCATGCCTAAATCCTCAAGAAAATGTCATGTTTATGCCTGGAGCTTGTGATTCAGTAGGTAAACTTCTGAGAAGGTACTCACCTCAAAGTGGCCACTCAGACACCACAGCAAAGGGCTAAGTGGAGAATTTCTTCATCTGTTTTCTGTCTCCGATTCCCTCCTAAGTGTTTAGCCAAATAAAATGAAGATTCGAGATATAATAAACAAGTCTCATCAGTTTTTTTAGTGTTGTTCCCCTAAGATAAATGCTGTTTTCATTAGCCATAGTTTCTCAAGTCTGCACACTGCAATAAGCAGTATTGATAGAAGTTTCACCAGGAGATAGAAGATGAGGCTATTTCAGAGTGCTGGATATTTGGAACATTTCAGTGAGCTCAGCTGAGTTGCTCAGACTGTGCTGCAAATAAAATGAGAGCAAAATCTGGCCTGATACTGATGAAAGCCTCTACACAAGGGCTTGGCTTTAAATAAGGCAATGGATATATTTAAAGTAAGTTTGAGGAGATATAAACTGCCTGCTGTAACCGGAGAGACAGGTAGCACAAAGAGGACTTGATAATACAAATGAGGAGCAAAAAGCATATTAAAACAGCAATTTCAACATTACTCACTTCCATTTTTATATTAAACTTACTATTCTTTTTATTTCTAATTTTTTCTCTTAATATGATAGTGATAAAATCTGGGAAGAGTTTGTGAAACCCTTATAGTGAGTTATTTTTGGCTCAGTACAAACTGAAATGGCTGTTGCATTTTATAACATCATAAGAAAAAAATGTGGAAGACTCCCCTCTGCTTTTCCTTTCATACCTAACATATTCTCTAGCTTAATTGTGATGTTTTATTTTAACACTCAGATCCAACATATCAAAAGAGATTTTGCTCTCCAGTGTACTGCTAGAGATGCTCCAATAAAAGTAATGCTGTTGGTCTGAATCTGCATCGCTATAACTGACAGAAGAACTTGGACCTATTTTTTTTCTCATTGCACTCCACATTGCATATGTTCTGAAGCAAATATGAAAGAAGATTGTGCAAATCTATTGACTAATATAGTAGCCTTAGGAATTTCCCTTTGTGTTGTCAAGAACAAGAAGTAATATGCTTATCAGCTGTAAATGAACATTGTTTTGGTGAGCTCAAAGGGGCTGGGATCGTTCACACAAACTGACCATCCAGCAACAAGGTGCTAAGGACTGGATAGTGCAAAGCTCACACTCTGCTCCCTCTCTAAAAATTGTGAGCAATATTAATGAGATGAATGAAGTGAGTCAAGACGTTCAATCCCACACCGCAGTTTGCTGGAGAGAAATCTAAGCTAGTTTGCTAGTTCACATGATGAAACACCTGGGACACTCAGCTTGACCAAGCCCAGGCATGGAAAACGCCCACCAGCAGTCTATCATTAAAGTGTATCCACATGTTCATACAGCTGTTTGGAAGACTCAGACTCCACCCCTATGGCATCAGGTGCCTCAGCTTTCACGCAAATCTTAGGTCTAACTTTCCCATCCCTGGGTGAAAAGCTCCATAAGATTAAAAAATTGCTTTGGGAAGTACTTCCATAACTGCATGGCATACCAGAGCCTATCACAGACTCCTGTACTTTGAACACTATCACACATTTTCTAGCAGGAGTTGTGAATGTCAAGTGGTGCAGGTGGAGATAATAAAACGTTGCAATGCTGTCAGAAGTGCCATTATTTCTTGTTGATTGGCCTGTTGTAGAGCTACTCTAATCCAGGTTTGTGAAAGGATGAGGGGAAATCAATCAGTTTTCTGCGACTCTGGAGCCAACAGTTTTGATGCCCTGTCTTCTCTGCCTGTGTTAGTGTAAGATTCTCTGAGATATATACTGGCTCTGTTTCGAATCATGAATCAGTGTGGGAATGCAAAAGTTTTTGTCACTGTTTATTTGTTTAAATAAATGCTGTCAAATTAAAATTTAAGCTTCAACTCAACTCGTTCCCCAAAGAATTCGTGTGAGATACCAAAACATATTCTCTGCCAGCCATAGTCTCCACCGTCACAACTCCCGTTGCTGCATGCCTAAATTACACTTTCTGGAAGGTAGTCACGAGAGGGTGATAAAGGAGAAAATATTGGCTGTCATCTCAATTCACAGTAAATTGCAAGTTTCTCTCATTTCTTGAAAAAACAATAGAATAAAAATACCTATGACATCAAAGTGAGAGACCTGGGTAACTTTTGCTGAGGCAGGTGGGTCTGCCATGCAGACACCTTCTCCCACCATCAGAGCAGCGGGGGCCTCAACCAAGCTTATACACACACTGCCCCAGTGGAGCTCTCTAGGGAACAGGGGTATATCCAAGGGCATCCCTTTACATTTTCATAAGTTGCCCTGATAAATTGTAGTGAGCTTTCCAATTTTTTACTATTTACCAGACTCAGTTGTCACCTGGCAGAATTCTTTCTAAGCCTGTAAGGTCACATGGATTTATATGCCTGGGGAATTAGGGGCTGCCAGCTGCACCTATCATGTGGCAAATAAACAAAAGTTTTAAAACTATTCATTTCTTATTGTTTGTATTCCCACCTGATGAGAAAAAAAACCCCACATTACTTCAAGATTAATGCTACTGCCAAATCCAAGACTAGAGCCCAGTTTAGGACTGAATTATAAGTGTCTTGAAAAGCAAGTTCATTATAAAAGTGCACCACAATGTGAATGGTTTCATCACTCCTGTTTGCAATGCAGCAAATAGCCAAAATACCTGTTCCGCAGCAAATAGCTGAAGGTATCAGCTATTCTGGCTGTTTCATGCAGATTCAAGCTGCCCTTCCTAACCTACCCTGGAAGGCAGCAGAAAACCCTAGTCATTAACTGAACAGTTACTCCTTAAAGTGCTATCAGTTTCACTGCCTAAATGTTCAACATAACCAGCTGACATTTTTTGAATGTATCACTAAAAATAAGAAACCTTGCTTACCTGGTCTTAGATACTATTTTGGCTTTCATTAACAATACAGTGTTCTCATTCCTTTAATATCGTGTTCAAAATAACACCCATAAACTTTTCCCTAGGAGATCATAGACAATAACTAAATCAGAATCAACTCTTCAGATGAATCAGCATCTGTCAGATCTTATTAGGGGTGGGGGGGAAGACCGGGGCAAGGCTAAATAACTAAATAAAACAGTAAACCAGACAATAAAATTCTGAGAGGATGCCATCTGGAATATCAACTCTTATCCTTGTATCCAAGTGCCCGATGCTCAAGTAATTTCATGAATTATTACAGTCAAAACCTTTTGGAAAAGCAAAGAGCTAACACCCAAAACAACAGCACTGGACTACTGCTTCCAGCGACTTTGATCAAAACTGACAATGGACAAGCAAGTAAAAAAAAAAAAGTGGTCTGTGCTTCTAAGAAATGCAACTGTAAAAGTCCTAAACATAGAAATATTTTCTCCCGTACTATGAAATTCCATCAGTGTTCATTTATTTCCATTTAAAATGCCTGAACTTTGGTACATGTTTAAACACAAATATGTTATCATCTAAGCAGTGAAAATATAATCCAGGCTGCCTGGACAAATTACTTGTTTTAATACAATGCCAACTACGTTTTCCTATCTGGTGTGAAGGTTTCTTGGTAATGCCAGCTATTTACCCATATAAAATTCTGGAAAGTGACTTGATAACTATAAAAACATTTCTGCTGAAGAGCTACTCGCTGTGATGTACTAGAAACAGATTATCCCTTTAATGTAGGTTTTAACTGCACAGTAAAAGCATTGGAACCATCCGTCATATTTTGCTGCTGTTGTTCATACCTACTGTATAAACAGAATATTAAACTCAAGATATAATCTAAGACCCTGACTTTTTCATAAAGTTTCATAAGGAGTAAGAAAAAGGCATTCCATCAAAGAGTGCAAATTGCACAACTGTGCAAAGTAGTTCTCAACACAACTTAGTTGTGCCAGAAGTTTCATATCCATGATGCATCTTTGCCTGACGGAGACAATTTTCGCACTGAGGCAATTACACCTTCAACAGAGCAGGCGTTTCCCAGAGCCAGAGCAGAGGTGGGGGGCCCAGCGCCCAGCGCTCACCCAAACAGCTGTCTCCTCTGCCACTGGTATTAAGCATTTCACTCCTTCCCGTGGCACCCACAGGGCAGCGAATGTGTAATTCTTTCAAGCCAGGATTAAAAAATGCACACGAGGCTCCACATGATGACATGAGCTCTATCAATTTCCTTTCCAAACACATTGATGAACAAAATTTCAGAATACAATTTAGGGCTAAAAAGAACATGATGCCAATGACAACTTTAAATACAATGAATGGCATCACTCCCCATTTCAGTATTAATCACGATGTTTTATTCACACACACATCATAAGCTGGCAGCTTTGAAAAAGGATACTTCAGGGTTAGGCAAGGTACTTTCCCCAGGGAAATCGCTCCTTTCTTTTAAGTCTCAGCTTCCTTTTCTGCAAAATGGGGGAGATAACATTTTATCTGCTTTTTTCCTTGGACGGTTTGTGAGAATTTCATCAACATTTGTACTTTTGAACACATCAGTATCCTTTGAATGAAAGTAACTTGATTCTAGCATGATGATGTAAGATAGAGAGAGATACGCTGAGATATGCTGGCATTATAAGAGCTGTGACTGCCATTGGGGTGCCCCATGAAGTAGTCATGGACCTCTCTGCGCTGGCACCATGCTGGATGCAGAGTGTCCCAGCCTGGGCATATGATGTCTTTGGCCAATGTAAGCAGTCAAAGGTGTAGCCCTAGAGACTGTTCTGTCTTCTCCACAAAGGGGATTGCCATCCCACGCACATGCCACAGGAGCCCCAAGAGGGCCCCTTGATCCCGGTGATTTGTCACCTTTACTGGGTTGGAGCGAATGCTTGTCAACAGGCTGGGGATTGCAGCTCCGTCATCCCAACGGTCAGCTCTGAAGCTGCAAAGTCCTTAACTTAGTCTTCAACAGGATCACCCGAGGTCTTTTTCATCCTACTGATTTCTTTTAGTGCTTTTCTTGAAGACCTCACACTATTGGTCAATGGACTATGGCTATGTATTTTTGTCTTTATCATTATACCTGACAGAAGTGTTTTGTCTTTTAAACGTGAAATATCTCTAAATCTTGAGAGATGTGATTTAGAGCCATCTATGGAGGGACAAAACTAATGACAAAAATCACCTGAACAGAAACAGAAATGAATTGCTATAATAATAGGCGATCTATAACTACAAAACATCAGTAAGATTAGATAAACAGACTGTTATCTTAATGAATTTGTCTATATCAGCAATTCCAGAGTCTTCCTCTATCATATCTTTCTTGTAAGCCATACACATCAGTTTTCACACATGAAGCAGCTATTGATCTCTCTGGGAAAATGTGCTTTGATAGCACTTTCAGAAAAAAAAGAGGAATATAGCAGAGCTGCCAAAAGAGATAAACTACTGCATTGCATTCCCTGCACATGCACACTTGGTGTGTTTTAGTATTGGTTGTTGCTATCTGAAGTGTAAACACTGTTATCAGAGTGAAGAAACAAGCTTGAATGGCTTTGAGGCACAGAAAGAAAAATATTTCTCCTAAAATTTGCATCATGTTCTTTCACATTATTTTGGGATGCAGTGGTTATAATGCACAAGGAAGGTAATATTTAATTCTATAACAGCCCCAGAAAGCATGGACAGATTATCTCAAAAAGGATCTTATTAGATTTTTCTTATAGGAGTTAAAAAACCCTAAATCATTCCCTGAAAAAAACCCAGAGTTGTTACAGTTGAAAACCAGAGGCATTTCAGTGTTTGAGCAAACTGGAATCCAGAAGTCTCATATGAATTTCAGAGTCTCTCTTTTTCTACAAGCCTTGGTGGGGTCAACGAAAACTAAACAGTTTATAAATGTGTTGCTCTAAATGTCTAGACATTTTTTTTTCCCAGTTTAATTTGTGGTGAAGCCAAAAACCTACTAGGTACTGAATAAATAGGTAGGAAACGTGAGCTATATCCTAAATCAAAAAGCATACACTAAAGCATACAGATAGCTGGGTAAAATCAACCCCCAGGCATGACTCCTTAATTCAGAATCACACAGAAATCAGCTAAACATTTGACTATTTAACTGTTATTAATTCAGTCGAAATTCTTGTCCTCTGGAGCTACAATTCAGCTCCATTTGCCCACCTTTTGACAGAAAAAAGGGCCCCACACATAAAACAAACTTCATTCTCTTTGAGTTTCACTCTACACAGGACCAAGAGAGAAGCTAGTTAAGCAGGCCAGAGGCACGAGCTCTCGGTGCAAGGCAGGACTTTGTTCAAACAGGACTAAGCACTCATCCTGACCAATTTAGGAGCAAACCTCAAAAACATGCTTCGTTCCTCTGGACACTGAGATACGCTTGGGAAAGCAGAGACTGTATCTATTGATCAGGTATGGAGATCCACTGGAGAACACGGGAAACAGCGGGTGTGTTTTATTAAGACGGTTGTAAACTGAAGGAGGGTTCAATAGCTTGCAAAACATCAGTGTCATCCTTATTTTTAATGCACCAAATGTTAACACAACAGCATCTCACTTTTCTAAAATTAAACTAGCTCATTATTAAAAAAAACCCCAACAAACAAACAACTATTAAGAAAGGTACTGACTAGCCCTGTCAACAGCCTTTGTTCCTTCCAGGGTTAGTGGAGTTAGCCATACTACATTCTGGGATATCACCACTGCCTTTGGATTACGAGGGTTTAATTCACAACTTGTGAAGGTGCGAATACAGGCTTCATCTTTACAGGTCCACGTGCAGACATGCTCTACTCCAAGTCTTAATTGCTAGTGAGAAGAGACAGAGGAACAAAATGTAGCTGAAACTTTTGCCATATACCTTTTTGTTACTCCTTAGCATAAAGAAGCAACAAGGATGACTTAGCTCACTACTGAGCTTCCAGATCTTCTGGAGCATGCTGGCGTCTTGAAACCCTTAGCTGTCACCACATCATTACCTTCGTTAGCACTTGATTTAAATTATCATTTCACACTGCACCCATTAAGCCCAAAACTACACTAGGCTAAACTGACGAGCAGAACATACTCTGTCCACCACCAGCAGCAAGGCTGAAGTCTACACCGCAGATATCTACACCTGCAGAAAGCCACATACACCCTTCCAACAGCTGAGCCTCTAATCCTGGTGGGAAATTTGATCTCACCATTATGACATTGTTATGCATGAAAAAGCTACACTATGCAATTTTCAGGGTTTGAAACATTTATTGTGTAGCTCCTGAAACTATGAGTCAATGAACACAAGCGTAATACCTACCTTTTCAGGCAGCAGAACATAAATATATACATATATTTGTATAAAACATATTAAAAATTTCAAATATTCACTTGTACTGAACTCCTTAGGTGTATTCTACACTCTTTAAATCAAAATGAAGAAAAAAAAAATCAAAAGGTAACGTTTCCTCTAAAACACTGCACAAAATGCAGGTTCTGCAAATCTTACTGCTGGGAGTGTGGAATATTAGCAAAATTCAAAACCAGCTCTCTGTTTAGCTCTACCCATGAGAGTTCAGGGGGAGGCCTGCATGTATACATGTATTTGATTGCATATCTATATCCATAAACCTGTATATAATTGTTTTATTAATTATTCTTTGCCATTAAGAGAAAGGATCCTTAAATTGAATTTCTAAGATAATTATTGCTTATTAATGTACAATTGTCTTATCATTGCCCATTGTTTTCTCAAGTCAAATTTTCATTAGAACAAAAATGCACGTGTGAAAGAGTTCTTGAAGCACAGTCAGGCCTCTTGCATGGTTTTGTGCTAATTGCCAGAGCTGCTTCTGTTATCAGCCTGGACTTTAATGACAAAAGAAGACAAGTGTAGAGTCTATTTGGCTTGAGCTAATTACTAACCATTCCCCATTCAATTTATGCTCGGAGGAGTACAATAATCATGACACAGTGCATTAGCTCTGTCCCTGGCAGTATCTGCCATGCTGAGTGTTAATTGACTGGGCAGATTCTGGTTAGGAATAACAGTGTCTTAGGCAAGCCTGCTCATGAGCAAGCCTCCGTAGCAATTTCTTCTGTGCAGTAACAGAAAGACAGCCCCATTTAATTTTTATGTAAGGGAATACTGGAAATTTTCCTCTGTTGCAGATGCAAGTGGCATTGCTCTCAGTGGCTTACAGTTTTTACGATTAACGCTTCAGCTGTACCTAGTTAGAAAAAATTAATGAACCAGAACTAAGAACCAATGAATGTGACACAAACAGAACAACTCACCTGGATTTTTTTTTGAAGTATAGCTTTTGTAAAAGTATAGCAGTACCACTAACTGAGCCGTCTACCTTGCACCGAAAACAGAGAGCTCAGAGGGCTAGTCACAGGTAGTAAGCTACTTAGTATTATCCAGAACGCACTGAACTTGAAAAGGTTTTAGTGGTCTTAGCATTGCTTCAGGATCTTTGTGATCTTGAAAATTAAGGGATTTATGGTAAATCCTCCAAAAATCATTTCACAGGATGTAATGAATAGTGATAGATACTTCAAAGCCATTAGTCTTACCTCTATCCTGCACTTCAGTGATATCACGCTCCAAACTAAAAGCACCTGTACTATAATGATCTAACGTATCATCACATCTTGAGGGGTAAAAAGGAAAAGAAAGCTTATTTCTCCACTGTGCTCATACATCTTTAACGAATGATCTTCAAAAACCAAACTGCAGCCACCCAAAGTCAGCTCATAAAGTTCTTCAGACTGCTTGTGTCGCATGGCAAACAACCTACGATGTAACAACCAGGGGATCCTAAGAAATTTCAGTTGTACATAAACTTCCTGGCTTTCACTGTGTCTCTCTCTTTGATAATTCAGCCATTACTAAAAATCTGCCAATACAGGAGAATTTTCACTTGCGAAGGACAGAATCCAGGACCTGTAGAAGTAAAAAGGTGGGGGGCATCCGACAGTGATGGAGAATTCGGTACAAACAAGGTAAACTCATTTATTCGGAGAAGGCAAAGAAACTGTTCTTCAGATTGAGATTCAGGAAAACAGACCAGTCCAAGGAAACAACCCAAGTTAAGGATTAGCATTAAGAGTACACATAATTCCCACTGTCTTTATGTAAGTCCTTAAATGTTTTGATGAATGAGGAGGGACTTTGGTGCATATATGACTAAGGCATATATATATATATATGAAAGGATATAACTTTAGAGGCATAACATTAACATTAAAATACTAGATTTTAACTTGCCTTTTACTTGTAGAAGTACTTTCTGTAGTTGCAAAGAGAAAAGGAGGTTAAACCAGTGCTGGGAGGACCAATAGTCCATGTGATAGTTGTAGCCTTGGA
Source organism: Pygoscelis adeliae (assembly GCF_000699105.1). NCBI lineage: Eukaryota > Metazoa > Chordata > Aves > Sphenisciformes > Spheniscidae > Pygoscelis > Pygoscelis adeliae. Next base: position 14,975 of record NW_008825511.1, read on the forward strand.
TCAGTTCACACCAAGGAGGAAGGAGACTGAGAAATGGTTGTTTTAACTAAGTGCTTGAAGGAAGAGAGAGTGTTCATCAACACCACCAAAGCACCGAGACCTGTATTACCCTACAGTGCCAAGTTTGCCATTTATGTCTGTGAAGTTCACCTCCAAACTTGCTTTATTTTGTAACCTTCCATTTTTTAGAGCCAGAGGTACAATAGCCACTGCCATACATTCTCAAAATTAAAGAAATTATCTACTGCTAGTTCAGGGCCCCTTCACCCCACCAAAGTAATTCATTAATTCATTTGATGTAGTGTCTTGTTCTTATCACATGACAATACTTTGCCACTTCAGGATCATTTCCCACACATCAGACATGGTGCCAGTGGCGAGCTTCCCGTTTGGCTATGTGACTGCTAAAAGTGCTTGAGATCCTCACTGAGAACACTTAAATATCATTCCCTCCCTGAAGAGAAAGATTCCCTCTTCTCAAACACATGCACAAGAACAGCTTCATAATGATAATGTTGCTAATCACTTTCTAAATATATTGTGTTTGCATCAAGGTTTGACCATTTCCGAATCTCAAAAAAAGCCTGTAGGCGTGGATGAACACAAAGAAGGCCAAAAAGTGAAACAATAGTTTTGGCAATCCTCAATATAGTGGCTGCTTTTAGCATTATCATCTATGAGATACCAGCAATGCAGGCAGGAATAGGCAAATTTGTGCGAAACAATCCACGCTTGCTCCCACAGCTCTATCCAATAATTTTCATGGTCCGTTCTGCAAGATTATTTAATGCACTGATCAATCTAGAATAACACTGGTTTGAGGTGAGTGACAGAAAAGTACCTTGATAAAACAGTGAATGCTGTTATTAAGCTATTGGATCCTAAAAAAGGTACCAAAGCCTTCTTATTATCTAAACACTAATAGAGACATTACCAAAAGTGCCTTTTCCACCCGCTGTTAGCAAAGAAATCTCCTCCTCCTGAGGCAAAAATGTTTGAAGGCAGCATTTTGCCACATGCTAATATCACAAAGCTGTGTCATGCAAGATTAGACAGATTTCCACAAATCAGCACAAACTTTCCCGAAGCAGCAGGGAGAACAGCAAGAGCACAAACTTCTGCAGTGTGATCCACAGCGAGGTGCCTGATGGACTGAAGGTTTATCCTGCCTGAACACTGCTCTCTACAGCCTGTTGTGCATTGCAATAGTACCGTTCAAAAATAGAGAGAGATGCATGCAAATATCTATGTCTGTGGAACAGTGTCTGCTGCCATTTGCAAGCCTCAGGACAACCTTCACAGATTGACATTTCACTTCCCAGTGTCATTTTCCAGTTTAGTGTGGAGGCTTTCTTCAATTTAGGAATAATATATTCAGTCCTGCTGTACTAAATAGAATGACTGTCACAAAAAGCATTATTTTGTTTCATAAAGTTGTTAGCTTACTCGCACCTATGAAAGTGAAGTTAAAAGGACCACCACTTTCCTAGGAAAACAATAATTTTTGTGACTTTCTGACAGTTTAAAACCAAAGAATTTATGTTTTTAAAAGTGTATCACCAGCTCACTAATGATGGTGGTCTGCGGTCATACAACATGACCACGCATTTGAAGTTGCAGTGAAATGGCAGTGTCCGGATAGTAGTCACATATAATTCACAATAACTTTCTTTTCTCATCTTTGATAGAGCACTGGGAAGTTTCTCTGCACATTTACTCATGCATTTACATTCATCAAAACCTGGACTTCTTTCAATTCTCTTGCCGTAACAGGTGGGTTTGTTGACACGCTCATTAATTTGTAACTTAAAAGCAGAGACAAGAGAAACAGCTAATTGCTGTAGCTGATAGAGGTGGCATTTCCATAAACTGCAGCAGCACACATCCCTGTAGCTTAATCTTTTATATGTGGTACGTCCTTGTTTGATGCAGCTGAACTATGCAAGGCAGCCCCACTGTATGACTTTAGGTATAGCACAGCGGGGAGGTACATCATAACAAATGAATCATCAGAGTTCTTCCGAGCAAGACCTCCATTTTCCTAATTTACATTTCAAAAGGGGCTACAGTTTGAAGTAGTAAAGAAATCATTTGCTTTTGCCAGATAAGTGCTTTTCCAAGTAGTAAACTCAATGCCAATTCTGAAAAGTGTTCTGATTATAATTTCCTTCTGTATTAGGACAGACACAAAAGACTTTTAGAGCCTTTCCATTAAAAGCTGCCCAGTATTTCTGCAATCTTTCACCATTTAATCCTCCCATGGAACAGCAGGTCAACATGCTCAGCTGCCTTGAATCCTTGGCAGAAACAAGGTGTTCTTTAAATATATGCTTGTAGGTTACAATACAATTAATAGGTTGGAATAAAACCACCTCTGAGAGGCACTGTCAGAAGCAGCACAGAATGAGAGGATTATGTAAAACTTGTCTCCTGAGATTCCTCCAGAAAGTTTTTTGGGAGCAATGCTTAATGCCATCTGCAGCATAGTCTATCAGCAGGCTTCTGGGCAAAAGGAGGTGTCAATTGCTCCAGCCTACCACTACCTCTTTGTACAATAAGGTTCTTAACTCTCACCATATTTCTGCAAGACATGATGCGCTAAAATTTGAAAGGGCCCATCAGTGGTCCTAAAGGGAGGTGACGAAAGAAGCAGAGCATGTTCTCATACTCTCTCTCACACACAGAGTCTCACTCCCTCTCTCTGCCTTGGACATTGTATTCCCATACTCGGAATGGCAGTGAAATGACAGTAACTACTACAACCTTCCCTAAAATTCGCAGGGAGGTGCTCTGTATTTGGGCAGAATTACAGGGGGCTCATCACAAGTCCCAGCGTGGTTTATGATATTTGTTTCGTATTCATCTGGATAACAAAAATTGTTAAGTCTCCTAAAACCAACCTCCAACCATTCCCTCTTTGGTATGATCACTTCTTCATCACAGCATGCCAGGATATTATTACCTGTTTTTCCTATAATTGAAACTCCAGGTAGAGGAAACAAAGATGCCAACAAGGATTGCCACTACAGAGCACACAGTAACACTTCCTAGCAAATATCTGGCTTTCATCACGTTCTCTTGCTCTTCTGACAAAACCTGTCATAAGAATAGGTAATTGCAAAACAAATTCATTTCCGTAATGCTGAGAGGGATCAAAATGAGGGTGGTAAACTTCAAATTGTTGCTACTAATTGTTAAAGCTCCTGTTCTTCAAACATTGTAACTGCCAAAACTCAAGTTTCTCATTAACTCTATCCAGGTAATTACAGAACTTTTTGCAGGGGGGAGACATGAGAACAATTCTTTTAGAAAGCAAAGAAGCAGAAAACCAGAGTGGCTCAGTGATCTCCCTGTAGCTATCTTGTTGACTGATTTTGGAGAAAGGAAAATTCACAACATTAACTGAAATTCTGACCCCCAGATGTAAAGGAAAGCAATTCAAAGTTGGCTCCCTCTAGCTGGGAGATTACTTTATGTCTTCAGTCAAATTCATGCATGTGGATTCTTCCTCTCTTCACTATTTACCTGGCACATGTAATACTCTGTAATTATTTCACAAATACATATTTGCATATAATGAAGCAATTATGTATATCATTTAGTCACTCTAATTGAAGTTACCAAGTAATTCAAAAATTAATTGCCTTGTAATTTTTAGGGTTTAGATCTTCAGTGCCCTGAATGCCCTAGATATTCTGTGCCAATACATTATTTGAGTGGAAGGCAATAATAAAATTAAAAATATTGAAACAAATCTATCAATCAAAGCAAATTTCTCATGAAAGCAAGTCCATCTGGCTAGTAAATTTTACATAACATTCCAATATATAATATTCGGCAGTGTTGATCTGCTCGAGGGTAGGAAGGCTCTGCAGAGGGACCTGG
>NW_008825511.1:21657-23693 GCF_000699105.1 Pygoscelis adeliae
TAGAATTACAACAAATATTTTCTGTAGAAAAGCTCTGCAGAAAACACTAATAGAGTACATTCAAGTAACTTAAACTGAAAAATCTCATTAGCGATGAACTTTTGAGAACTCCCTAGTTCCTCACAGGATTATGGAGCAATGCTTCACAACTGGACATCCATCTTCACAACTGGACATCCATGGTTTCAGGGCAAATCTGCCAGGTTGAGTGCCCTGCAGGCAGGGAGCCGAGGTTCTTGGGGCAGCACACCCCACATGAGCTCCTGCCTGCCTCAGCAGTGTCCCGGGGCCAGGAACCGCAGCTCCCCCATCCCAGCAAGACCACAACAGCTAGGAAGCACATTTAATTCAGGGGACAGAGTATTTTGGTACTGTCAAAGCAATCCAAATTGGAACAAAATTAAATAATTAAAAAATCCTCATATTTGCAGAGGTCCCAGAGCTGAGAAAAGTTGAAACAAATCTTCAGTTTAGGAATCTGGGAATACTGGGGTGAAGTGACCAAGCGGCAGCCAGGCCACGCACAGATCAGCGTGACACCTTTCCTCCCCAGAGAACAATCAAGCAACAGGCAAGTCACCTCAGCAGCTACTCATGGAAAAGCAGACACTAGACCGTTTCAGCCATCCTAGACTACATGCCAGACGGTTCACCTGCCTTACCTACACAGATCATTCTAATGTGCTTCTCTAAAATTAAATGAGAATATTCTCCTCCCTCACCTTTTCCAAATTAAATGCAAAGTGAGGGAGGAAAAGAAACCCATTTTACTTCTAGTTCAGCATTGCCTGACTCTTCCTCTTACCACATGATAGTAGAATAAATTAATCCACAAAAAAGGTATACAGATCACAGCATGGTCCCTGGTTTAAGCCTACATTACTGTCTCTAAGGGAAGGGATAGCTGTAATGAATAATGTCAACTCAGTCAGAAGCTGCAGCTGAAATAAATGGATTGTTAACAAATGCTAGTATTTCTCTTTGTTTCACATTGCTTATGTCAATAAAGATAAGTATTTTAGACTCAGGAAGGGAATTTGGACTGTTTGGTTGGAAATCTAGTTAAAAGGTTTTCCTCACCTTAGATCATGTTGGAACTATAAGTCCAAGCTTGCTGCAATTAGTTAGGACAACTATAATTCAAAGGATCCTGGGAGGAGGGGGCGGGGGAAGAGGGTGTTTAATTGTTCCTCAGTAAACTGTTCCACAGTGTTATTGTAACAAATCAAAACTGTTCTCACAGAAGGAGGAAGGTTTTAGTTTAAATAATGACAATTTGAGCTTCAAGAATCAAGGTCCTAGGAAACTGTAAACACAAATCTCAGTCACGGTACCTCTGATCTTTTCAAAGGCCCTAAGGATATGTATTCTATGCTGCTCAAGGATTCCTCAGATAGTTTGGCAGAGACAGCAAAGCAACCTGGTTGTGCTCTCCAAAGCCATATAATAAAGTGCTAATAAGAATTCCCCAAGTGTGATATCAAGATGCCAGTGTCTCTCTAAGAAAGCTTTTATCTTTGTAGGCCACGATCTTTTTTTCCTGTATAGACGAGTAGAATGGCATTTTCAAAAGAATTCACTTTTACCCTTCCGATTCTCTCCCCCATCCAACCAGGGGGGAGTGAGCGAGCGGCTGGGTGGGGCTGAGTTGCTGGCTGAGGTTAAACCATGACAGCTACCTAGCATTATCCACTGCACAGGGGCAAGAACTTGCGGGCAAACTGAAAAGCTGTCAGTTGTCACAATTATACTTAATATCACTGTTAAGGAGACATCTTAACAGATAACTTACTGAAGTACAAGAAAATAGGACTTTGTTTTATGTTTCAGACATATTTCACATGTAAAAAACCAAGATCATACAATGAAAGCATCTTCATATTCAGAATAGAGTATATGTGGGACATACACGGCATTCACTTTCAATCTAGTCAAGTCAGAATGCATTGCAGTTTTGACAAATTTATTAAGTCTAAATAAAAATGTTCATTAATAAAGACTGAACAATTGTTTTCTGAGGCAAGACCACAATGCAT
>NW_008825511.1:24382-26697 GCF_000699105.1 Pygoscelis adeliae
CCTGGCACTTGCAAATTACCCAAAGGCTGAGCTACGTCTGCTATTTACTTGCCAGTAGTTCAAATCCAGCTTTACAATGAGCACAAACCCCTTTCTGTTTAAGCTAGATTGCAGGAACCTGACTTTGCTTTGATGTTGCAAGTAGGTAAGTACACGTGGCTAGTTTATACCTAAATGCCCATTTTTTTCTGGGTGGAAGTAAGTTTGATAGAGTAAAAGCTAAATCTAGCAAGGTTTGCTGAAATCAGAGTAGCTGATTTCAGTTACTGACATCTCTCACTGGGAATAGCCAACAGCCCAGGCAGATTCTGGAACTGAACAAGGTTTCTGTTTTGCTTCTACTGACAGCTACCAGAAACCAGACCATTAAAAACAATAAAGCCAATCAGCAGTTTGTGTAGAAACCTCATGATCATGCCTTGCCAGAAAAAATAAACAGGAAGCAAATATTTCAAAGCAAAAGCCTGCAGCTATTTAGTAGTAGGGGCTGAGTCGCGCAACTGCTGTTTAACTGCTTGCACATACAGGCCTGGGTAACTAATACCAGTCTTAATTAAGAAATTAAGCATTTGTTATACTATACCATCAGCTGATGTGTTTTCCCATTTTCTAAGCAGCAATCTCATCTTGAGTTATCTTTGTGAGTTGAAAAGTAGGGGATTCCACACAACAGGTTTCAGGGAGAAGAGCAAACCCAGGCAACCTCCTTCCTGAAGAGCCTGCACCACAGCAGCACCCACTCCACCGGTCCACTTACACACAGCTGTGTTGTCACTCTATGTTACTTTTCCTGACAATCCATTTTCCTGCGTATCTCTCATCTGACAGCCTCAATGCTAACCATCTTTAACTCTTACCAGTATGCCCCTTACTTCTGCAGCAGGCTCTGCTGATCTCCCATGCTGCAGTTCTCACCTCTCGTCCTCTTTGCACACAACACCTATCCTCAAATGGGCATTCACATGTTGGCTGTCGTACACACCGTCATCCTCTCCTCCTCCTCCTCTGGAAAACTTGCTCAGCCTCAGACAAGCTAATTGTATTACATGATCTTTATATACACTCTCTTCTACTTACTTCACATCTCCACATAAAAGATTTCATAGATCTTCAGGTCAGAGGGCACCATAAGATCATTTATCTATATCTTACTCAGTTTCCTTATGGTTTCACCTTTAGATTTCCCCACATATTGAATGATTTCCCCACATATTTGCCCATAGATTGTTTCTAGACAAACTACAATATCGAGAGGATCAAAGATCAGAAGCCATTGAGGCAAATACTTGAGTTCAAGTGGCAAAAATTCCTGCCTTGCCCCGAGCCTGGTGAGCAGTTTGACCCTGGCAGTGTGAGCATGACACGTCTGCCAGGCCTGAAGGAGTCTGTCACTTAACGCATCAGTACGGCTTGTTAAACACCTGGGTGGCCACTCACAGACACTTCAGAAGAAACTTTAAACCGGCAAGACCAGAAGGCAGTCGCTGTGCCCGTGTGGCTGGGAGGGGAATTCCTCAGTCGGGCATTTAAAGGATAGGCTTGGCTTACGCTCTGCTCTCTGTGTTTGGAGCCTACTGAAGGTGATGCAGGCAGTCTCACAGAACATGGCTCCCCGATTAACCATCTCTGCACACAGCTGTCCTTTTTCCATTTTCCACGCGCAGATAAAATGTCCTTCGAGATATTCTCCTTTAGGTTGATATGCAATAAAATGTCACAGCAATGCAAGAAATACCACTTTTGTATATGACACTGCAAAGACATATCATGTCGATACGAGTCAACGCTGGCAAACACAACTGATCTGAAGCAAGAGGCATCTGTACGTTGTTTTCAAAACACTGACAGACTTCAAGAATTATCAGCCAAAATAAGATGCTTGAGCAAAACAGCTCACTCTTACAGGACTTTGCCTCCTCTAGATTCAGACAATGTGGTTACTAGGAGTAACATCTTACTCCACTGAAATTAGTGAGATTGCTTGCCAAGTGAAGTTATCATCAGGGTTGGCAATGGCATGTCATCACATAACATTCTGGCCCAAACAATGCGCTATGCAAGTCCTCCAGGACGTGGATTATCTTTGGAGTTGCACAGGAGCAAGCACAATCATGACAAATATTCAAACAACTTTGGAAACCTAATTTTAAGACCTTTAAAAAAAACCCAACAAATTATTTTCAAAGAATTTCTGCTTAATGTTTTCTGAATATTAGACGCCCTATAAAGTCTCTGACTGGATACTCCAACACTTATTTATTTTCAGCTTAGCCTGAGAGAGGAAAAAAACACAAATTGCATACATACGTACATTT
>NW_008825512.1:0-275 GCF_000699105.1 Pygoscelis adeliae
AGGGCGCTCGGGGCACCCTGCAGTTCTCGGGGAGGTTTGGTTTGTCAGTCCGCATGTGAGACATGGGAGACAAAACCGAGGTGCTTAGAGAAACGCCCGCTGTTGCATTGGTGATGCCCATGGAGGTCGTGTCCAAGCCTGGCATGAATGTCTGTTTGGGGTGTGCTTATCCGCCAGGGTGGCGTGGCCCCGGGGATGACCCTGCCTTTGGTTGGGGCACACGGCAGGTGAGCCATGCCGCCATCAGCTGCTGCACGGTCCCATTGTAAAGGCTG
>NW_008825512.1:1503-1917 GCF_000699105.1 Pygoscelis adeliae
GGGTCTGCAGTGCCACGTAGACCCTTGGGGCCGTGGCTGCTCCTGCCTGTCTGCCTGCTGGTGCTGCCAGGGTGCGGGCAGGAGCTGGGGCGAGCGCAGGGGGGGGCCTCCGTTCTGCGTCACCCTGGATTTTTTGCCAGCCCTCCCCCCGGCCCTGTTTCCTCATTTGCCTGGCCAGCGATGGCTGCGATCCTGCAGCGCAGCAAGGGGAAATGATTACCATGTGGAGAGGCAGCGCAGAGGCGCATTCATGGCCCCGGCCCCCTCCAGGGCTCTTCCTAGAAAAGAGGGGGTGACTCAGAGCCGGGGTCCCCTGCCCTAGCACACCCCTTCCTTCGGCAGCTGGAGGTGGCTCTGGCAGCACCAGAGAACCCGGAGGCTCCTGCAGAGGGCTTGCAGGGGCGGCCAGGGACG
>NW_008825513.1:0-602 GCF_000699105.1 Pygoscelis adeliae
TGGACTGGGTCAAATAAAGGCGGACGAGATACAGCAGGTCGCAGCGAACCAGAGCACCGGCGCTCAGCCGCAGCATCCCTCTTCTCCGCCCCGACGCGCTTTTGGGCTTCGCCTCGGCCCCTGCTCGAGCTGCAGCCACCTGCGTGAGCTGGCGGCCGGCCGGCACCAAAGCTGCGGACGCCCCTCCACGGCCTGCGCCGGGGGGGGGGTCTTCTCACAGAGGAGACCTGCGACCGCTCCCGTTTTTTCCTTCGAAACGAAGAGGGTCCCGACTCCAGGGCCTCGAGCACCTCTGTGTCCCCAGGCGAGTGCCCCACGCCGCGCTCCCCCGTGCCGAGGACACCCCGCCTCGGGCGCTCCGTGGGACACGTCCCCGGGTAGGACGGCTCGGGGGCGTCGCTCTCCGGCCCTGCCCCGAGCCCTCGCTCTTTCTGGGAGGCGGGAGGCGCGCCCTTGGGTGTCCTCGGACCGAGAAGGGCACTGGACCCAGGCTCATCTCCCTTGAAGGAGACGCTTCTTCCAGCAAAGGGGAAGAGCCCCGGCTCGTCCTCCTCCCGCTGAAGGCCAGGGGCGAGAAGCCGCTCACCCCTGGGACGGGGCTG
>NW_008825514.1:0-452 GCF_000699105.1 Pygoscelis adeliae
GAGGAGGCCAAGTACGTGAGGAATGTGGGATGTCGAAAGGCTGGAGAAGACTGAGACTGGTCAAGGGAAATTGGAAATTGCAGTCTCTGAGGGTGGGTTAGGACAGGGGTGGGACAAAGGCAAGGATATACTGTCTTTGTGGTAGAGGGGAGAGAGGGAGAGAGAAGAAAAGTGTGCTGTGGCAAAAGTGTAGATTGGAAGGACAAACGTAGCCTTCGGAGGTAGAAAGCCTACGACAGGCCAAATACGCAGTAGGTGCTAGGACACAGAAGTGCTAGGCCCTTTAGGCTGCATGCAGTCTTGGATCAGGAAAAACGCTGTGAAAAGCGCTAGGCTGAAAGCCCCCAAAGTGGCCAACTGCCCTCTCGTGAACAGTACAAAATTGTCTCCCCTCTAAGCTCTAACCTGGAGCTGTGCTTATCTCCTCCCAGGAAGAAGCTGGCACAGCGCCT
>NW_008825515.1:0-555 GCF_000699105.1 Pygoscelis adeliae
AGGACAAAAGTGCAGAGAGAAAAAGAAAATGAAGCAGTAGAACAAGAAAGAGAGAAAGGGAGAGAGGAAAGGAGCACATAGCCTTGCTTGCTCGTGCACTACGCGGCTGTACTGCGCTGTTGATGACGCATACAGACCCTGCGGTGCATGCTGGTGGCCCGGCCTGCTGCGGACTACAAAGAGGCATCCTTCCTCACCCGGAGAGGCAGGCTCTCTCTTGCCTGCAGCTGGAGGCAGATGTCGGACGGGTGGCCTTCGATTTCATCTTCTTTACCTGTCTCTGGCCTCTCCAGCTTCAGCCACGGCAGCTCCTGTCCGCAGCCCGTAAACGCTCCCCCCGTCCCTTTTCACCCACCCCCTGCCCGCAGCCAGTAAGCGCTCCACCTGTCCCTTTTCACCCCCACGCTGCGAGGAGAGCGAGGCCGGTCAGAGACAACCCACGCACGCCTGAGGCGGGTGCAGTCAACGGCATCCCCAGGGGAGGAACGGAGAACCACGTCCTCAGCGCGGCCTCTGGGAGAGGGAAAGAAGCAGCAGCCACCATTACTACCGTAG
>NW_008825515.1:3674-11268 GCF_000699105.1 Pygoscelis adeliae
GAAAGACAGACACGGTGGGGAGGGAGACGGGGCCCATCTTGTTGGATGGACCTTCTGGGGCTGCATCACCTCTCAAGATGCAGGAGGGAAGGGACAATCATCCCACCCCACCAAGGCTGCGCAGGGCCAAGACCCTGAGGTGGGTGCGGGGAGTGTCAGGCTGGGGGTCGTGAACAGGCAGGTCTTTTTCTGGTGGTGGGCAGGTGCCGGGTTTCCTGCACTGGCATTGGTGGCACAGCCCCAGCTCAGACATCATACAGAACCCCTCACCCTCTCTGTCCTGCAGCTCCCACCAGATGAGACCCTGGGAAGACAGAGGGTCCAAAGACACAGAAATTCCTTACCTCCAGTGGAAACACATAAAACCAAACACTACCTTTTAGTCAGCAACGAAAAGGAGCAGTCATACCTGCCTCTGTGGTGGGTCTCAGGTCAGGAGATGGAATGCTGCTCTGCCAAGGCGTATTGCGCAGTGATCCCAGCTCCATTTCTGTAATACCGCACCGAAGATGTGTGTCCCCCCCAACCCATCCCCAGCACTGCGTGGGCAGCAGTTCCCCCTTGAACATCATGTACGACAGGACCCGGAGATGAGCCAGTCCGAAAGAGACCCCGAGAGCAGCAGCTGGAAGGGGCCCTGGAAAGAGGGACACATTTTGCAGAGGAGGGGAGGCAAAAAGCCCCCGTAGCCCAGTTTGCAGCACCCCAAACCCAACAGCATTGCCTTCGTTAACCCCAGAGGAGCTCCATTTGTCCCAGGGCAGGACGAGTAGGTCCACAGCGAAGCCCAGTGGTCCTGGGGCAGGGGGATAGCAGGGCTCATCCCTGGGTCATGTCACTCACCACAGGAGACAGTCAGGGTGACGTGTGTGGAGCCAAGGCTCTGGCACTCGTTCTGCCCGTTTGTTTTTGCCTGGCATTTCTGATCCTGGTGTCTGTGTCTGTGGGTGCCAAGAGCTTGCCATTGTACCAAGCTGTGGGGTGCTGCCGCAGCAAGTGGGAGCCCCAGCACCTAAGGGTCATGCTCTCTCCTGGAAGTATCATGCTCCAGGGTGGGTCCAGGGTCAGCAGGGCTGTCTCTGCAGCCATGAAGGTCCAGGCAGGAGGGAAGAGCAGGACAGAGCAGAGATCAGCACAACAGCATGCATGGCGGCGAGCCCTCAATCCTGAGCACATAGGCTGGGATGGGGGAAGAGGGCAGAACCCCAGTGCTCACTGGGGTTTCTAGGGCACTGGTGGGATTTTGGGGGACTGTCTAATCTTTCAGAGAGGCAGCAGGGCTGGTGTCCGGTGCCCAGTGCTGCCTGGCATCTTTTGAGCCAGGCGGCACATGGAGGGACAGCAGAGTCACACCGTGCCCTGCTGCTGCTTGAGGGGACACCAGGCCCTGTCACCTTGTTCAGCAAGAACTGTCCAGGGCCCCAAGGGCTGTCATCATAAATCTGCAAGCAAAGAGACTCACCAGCAAGGACAAGGGCTTGAGTTGAAAGGAGGAAAGGAAGAAGGGATGAGCACCCCTGGGATGTGCCTGCCAGGTCTCCTGCAGTGTCCCTGGCATAGAGAGGAGTGATGGTGGCCTTGGACATGAGCCAAGGGGAGGGGAGGGTTTGGCAAGGCCTGCCAGGTCCCTGAGATACCCACCAGCAACTCCCCATCGCCCCAGAGCATGGCATCCTCAATCCTCACCACACTCATACCCACCAGCCTTGCTGGACCCCGGTTTCCTTCCTCCCCAACAAATGGGACCACCCAAAGGAGGAAGCCCTGAGCCTACGTTGTGACAGGGACGACCACTGCTCCATCCAAACCTCCTCAGACTGGCAGGATAAAAAAAAATCTCCCCTTCCCTGGGCAGAGTAAAACCCCGTCCAGACATGCCCCAAAGAGGTACAAGGAGCAAGTGCCCAGCAGAGCTTGTGCTGGAGATGGAGCCTCTGTCCTCCAGCCCCTGAAGCTCACTGGGTCACTGAGGCTCTTTGGGGACACGTGTTACCTCCTGGCATCCACACAGGCTGTCCATCCCCTGGGAGGACAGCAGGCACCAGACCCCGCCATGCTCCCCACCAGCCCCCTTTGCCACACTCACCCAGGAGGAGCAGAGCTCTGTTCCCTGCCATCCCAGGCTGGGGGTACAGCACTTGGTGACTTTCCCACAGAGCATGACGGTGACGTCCGTTGCACAGAGAGAAAAAGAGGAAGGAAATGGCTTTCGTTATTGTTGTTGTGATGATGATGACGCAAAGAAAAAGCCCAGTTAACTAGAAGCCTCTGTGTTGCCATAATGACTGTGCCTGAATGCACTTTTTTTTTTCCCCTCACTTCATAGAGGATTCACAGCTCGCTCTGTCCCTGGAAACCACAGCCCCATAAAGCCTTTGCTTCACGTAACCCCTCTGAGATCCCTCCTCCACTCCCTTGGAGACTCTGCTCCTCCTGGGTGGCTGTCGTCATTTGCTGGTTTTCCACCCAGAGAAAAGGGGGTTTGACAGATCCTCCTCTCACAAGACTTTTTGCTACGTGTGGTTTCCCACGTGTCTTGGAGTCCATCCACAAGCCAGCACCTGCCTAGCCCTCAAGCAGCAGGAGTCTTGGGCTCTTCTGGGGTCATATTTGTGACTTCTTTGGAGCTTTCTCCCTGCCTTCCCGGAAAAACTTTCCCTATGCTGGAGATCAGGCACCAATGGGAAAGAAACAGGCTTGTTTCCGCTGCTTGCCCCTGACGTGGATCAGGTTGGATGGGTTGCGACAGGCACAGGACTAGTTATGGGATCCTGTGCACCATGAAAGTTCTTGTAGAAACCACATTTCAGCAGAGCTGCCCTGAAACATGTGAGAGTGAAGCACAGACCAAGTCTGCCCCACGGTCTTTGCCTGCATCTGATTTGTCATTCGAGCATGTCCCATTGGCTTTGGGACAGACAGACTTGAAACACAACCAAAAGCACCAATGTAACCCCTGAACTGGAAGCTCATCTTCACTAAAGAAGCCAAGTCCTTGAATTTATCAACTTTCCAATAACCAAGGCGTGCTGCAGGGAGCTCCTCCACACCTCCAAGAGCCTTGCAGTAGGACACACAGTGCCATCACAAAAGGACAAAAAAAAAAAAAAAAAAGCTTATTCTAATTTTTGACACAGGCTGACTTCCTATGAGGAATTTGTAAGCTTGGAAGGAAGGAAAAGATCCTGTATGTGTTCAGGTACTGTACTGAGGGGAAGTTTTATTACCGTCTTCTCCCTCCTTTTCTGAATTTGATTCTTGGGACATTGATTTTCCTTCTGCTTTTTGGATTCTTATTCTGCTTTCAGCCTGAGGTTCAATTCTTACCTTCTGTTGCAAAAGCTCTGAATGTAGCAACCAAGACTGCCGGTTGAAGCCCCAAGGACGAGAGGCTTTCCGTGAAAGCGGCTCAAGACACCCAATTCCAATTACCTACGAAGCCCCTTATGCAATTACAGAGGTGGCTGGCCGATGGGAAAAACCACGACGGTGTGACGTGGCGACTCAAAGATCTAAAATGGACATCTTATGGCTACAGAAACTGGTGCTAAAAATACAATAGATAAACAAGGACAAGAGAGCGTAACTGCCACGACTGATACTAAAGCAAGCCTCACTGGACAGTTAACGGAAAAAAGCAAAACTGGGATAATAGAGAAGGCTTGCGTGCCCAGGGACTGCGATAAAGAAAAGACCCTTGGACAGAGACCGTACGAGCCGGGATAATGTACATACTCTTGTCCGAGAAATTCCAGGGAAGACTGTGCCAGAAATCTGCGATGGACATAAGCACCTCGTTGATGACTCTATACTTAGAGGCAGTGACTATGACATCTGGATGGACGGTAAAGGGATGGACGTGAAAATTAAGTCAGGGAATGTGGTGACTAAAAGGCACAAGGGAGCAGAGACCTCAGAGTTCTGGACAGAGTATTTTAATGTACACATCACATACCAAATGAGCGATGGGTACTGTTCTGTCTGTGGCCTGCTTTGTACGGCCGATCCTCCTACCCCTCTGGCCCTTGGTGTCTCTGAGCCATAGTTCTGGCAAAGTTTCCTACGCTTACACCTAAGCCGTGATATGTCCCTATTAAAATAGCCTTAAACCACCCTATCCCCTCCGTTACCACTTAACTCCAAACAGCCCATCATCCACTTCGGCTCTATCGTCGCCAGAGCTCATACCTCAAGGTCTCCTGCGGGGATGAGACCCATCTGACAGTCAGCCCCGTGCACGGTGACGTAGAGGCCCGGACGGGTGACACTGCATTTCTCGTAACTTCGTCATAACTCGTATTGGCTGCAGAGCGACTCGAACAGAACAGACCTCATCCACAGCTGAATCCGACTGCAAAACCAACCTGAGGACGACTGATGAACACGCCTCCCTTTCCCAACCATCCCTCGGTCCCAAAACTTTAGAAACCCCTTCTCTTCTCCTGAACTGTCAGGAAAGAAACCCCACTCCTTCCCAGCAGCTCCTGCCCTGTGTCTGCACCCCTGAACCCCCTGCGTCGGCTGCTCCTCAGGAGCTGCTCTTCCAAGCCCTGCCCTGCCTCCCGCAGGCACCTCCTATCCTCCGACATCCCACAGGCTCTGGGCTCTGCTACAGGCCCACACAGTAAGTGAATTTCAGACACTTACAGCCTGGAAGGGGCCTGCCGCAGGCTGCAAGTGCTCTAGGGACAACATGGTACTTCATGGGTGATCAGGAAAGGCGACAAGCTGTCCCATGCCCTGAAAAACACTATGCCCAATATGCCTGCTGCTTTCTTGAGGAATGCTGACACTCCAGATACAGAGGCATACAAGATGCTCACCCTAACCCCTGCCAGACGATCTTACCATCAGTCCTATGGAAACAGATGATGTCAACAACTTTAACAACATCCAGCAGAAACAGTGAAAAAAACAAGGTTCCTTCTACAGTAAACTCAGAAATGCCAAAAAAACGCAACGCACCTAAAATAAAAAAAGACAAGAATGCAGAATATTAAACCACCTTGCAACTCCTGGACACCCTATATAAATCACCGATCCAAGAACAAGCCGTGCACAACAAACGTACCTTCTACTACAGACGCTGCTCAGCCTCGACTCACCCCGAAGCTCCTACCTCAGGCAGGCACCCCGGCCTCTCTGCACGTCCAAACGCAGCAGCTGCCCAAGCAGCTCGGCCAGCTCCCCGAAGGAGCAGAGCACCCAGCCCAAAGCAGCCCCGGGGCAGGCCCTGCTCCCCACAAACCCCTGGGAAAGGGGCAGGCGGGCGGGCGGCCATGGCAGCGGGGCGGCCGGGGGGGCGGCGGGCGTTCTGCTCCCTGCAAAGCGCCGGACGAAAAACCGGGGCGTTACTGGAGATTGTGATGCCTGCTCTTTCGCTGCAACTTTCTATGTCACACCAGCCATGTGACCAGGTCGGTAGTTAAACTTAATTTTACTGGGACAAACACAAACTTGTATTTAAATAGATAAAAATAGCTTAAGATCGTACTACCCCATGTGGGAAAGTAGTTCATCAAACGCAATAGCAACATTATCAGCAGAAATGATGTGCTTTAGTTTCCTATTGAAGAAACCAAACACTATGCGGTTACAATTCATTTCTAGCAAGACCAGGTGTATTTGCTAACTTCTATCAGAGCTATGTTCTGGATAGGACTGAACGACAAAGCAGAACTAGATCCCACACGAATCCCTTCTCAAACGTGTCCCCGGTTGCAAAGTGGAGATATATTCTAAATATATCTCTATAAAACAATAAATAATATTCTTTTATTTACAGTAAAGATTTACTGTAAATCACCAATGACTCTGAGTCACCGGGACCCCTCAATGGTCTCTCTAACTCCCTTAACAGAAATAGATGGGGCCCAAAGGATAGGAAAACACCCCAAAAAGCATGGAAATACAAGAAACGCACCTCATAGGAGGGCTTCTCTGAAACACCCAAGAGGAGATCTGAGCTGACGAGGTATCTTTGGGGTACCAGGGACTGAACAGAAACATACTATACGCCACAGAAACGAAAAGACTGCTCTGGAGCACAAAGATGGCTTCAGAAAAGGTTCTGACAGAAGAGGAGACATCATAACAGGGATTAGAGAGGTCCTGAGGAGGCCGGAGAGGCCAAAGAAGTCCTGGGGACACAATGAGGAACTCAAAAGGGAATTTAACAAAGTACAGATGCCCTCAGGGGGCCGGGGACTGAATGGAGGCATGCCAAACGGATGAGAAGACAAAAAGACCAACCTGGTTAACAAGATACGGACTCAGGAAGGGTTCTGAGGAAAAAAGGGGTGAAAGTGCTCTGCCGAGCTAGAATAGGGCTCGGGGGATGTGTCAGGAGAGGTCAGCAAAGGGAGCAGAGGGGTCTTGAGGCAGGGGGGCAGAGAGACCAAAGAAGCCTCAGAGACAACAAGAACTCTGAAGGGGATTTCAACAAAGTACAGATGTCGTCGGGGGGGCAGGGGCTGAATGGAAGTACCCTAAATGGCAAAGAGGGGACTGAACAGAGGAATCCTAGATAGCGTAGAGGACACAATGCATGTTCTGGGCCTCAAAGAAGGCATCAGGAATGGTTCTGAGGGAGCAAGAGGGGTCCAAAGCACACTGCAGAGATGAAAGTGGGCTGTGGTTCCCAAGGAAGGTCTCAGGAGGCATCGTGAAGGGTGTTCCCTATGGCTTTTGCTGAGCTTTCCCGAAGCCCGCAAGAGGCCCTGCTGCCTTCCAGAGTCTCCGACAGCTCCTGCCGGGCTTTGCCAATGCCCATGTGGGGCTCTTCTGCCTTCCAGAGTGTCTTGACAGCTTTTGCCCAGTTTGCCAAGGCCCGCAAGGGCCCTGCTTCTCTCCAGAGTGCCCCAGGGCTTTTGCTGGGCTTTGCCAATGCCTGGGGAGGGCTCAGGGCCTTCAAGAGTGCCCCAGGGGTTTTGCTGGCTTTGCTAAGTCCCATGTAGGGCCCTACTCCTCTCCAGTGTCTGATGTCTTTTCCTGGGCTTTGCCGAAGCCCGCAAGGGGCCCTTGCTTCTCTCCAGAGTGCCCCAGGGCCTTTACCACGCTTTGCCGACACCCAAACAGGGCTCTGCTTCATTCCAGAGTGCGCGACAGCTTTAGCCAGGCCTTGCCGAAGCCCGCAAGGGGCCCTGCTGTCTTCGAGAGGTCGACAAGGCTGTTGCCGGGCTTTGCCGTGGCCCTCAAAGGGCCCTGCTGTCTTCCAGAGTGCCCCAGGGCTTTTGCTGGGCTTTGCAACACCTGGGTTGGGTGTGGGGTGCTCAGGGGGGTTGTGTGGCTGGGTGGAGGGGGCTGGAGGCTGGATTTGGGGCTGGGTGTGAGTTGATGCTGAGCTGAGTATGGTGCTGGGTGTAGGTGGGTGCAAAGGGGGGCAGAGGGGGTGCAGGGTGGGCGTAGGGCGGGTGCAGGGTGGGCACAGGGGGAGTGCCAGGTGGGTGTAGGGTGGCTGTGGGGATTGCAGGTGGGAACAGGGGCTTAGCCGTCAGAGTGCCCTGCAGTGCTCGGCCGAGTGCAGGCCAGGGGTGCAGCACAGGGCAGTGGTGTGCCTGGCCAGGGATGCCAAGGGGACACTGGTGGGGACACC
>NW_008825515.1:11684-12615 GCF_000699105.1 Pygoscelis adeliae
CACAGGCCCCATGGCCCCGCAGCGCTCCCAAGCATGCTGGAGGGCACCCAGGCATGGGGGACACAGTGCCTGACCCCCGAGAAGACTCTCGGCACCCTCTGTGCCCCCCCCCACAAACCCAGCACCAAGCACTCCTGCAACACCCACCCCTGCACCCTGGAGCTCGGTAAGGAGCTGGGGCAGGAGAGGGGCTGGGGTGCCAGAACACTGGGGTCCCCAGTGCCCCATCCCTCAGTTTCCCCCCACCATCAGACAAGAGTTGCAGGGACACATACCCCAACTGTGCAATGGTGGTCCAGGCCCAGCTCTGCGTCTGCTGCACCACCTGCACCCACAACCCCCACTGCCACCCCTGGCCCATAGCTCCCCAGGACCCCACAGCCACCCCCGGCCCACAGGACGCCTCTGGAGGGACAGCAGCCGCGTGGGGCAAATTAATTTGGCGTGCCACCTGCTTCCCACAGGGAGTGGGGGGACAGGCCATGCATCACACATGCCCCCACCAGGGGCTATGGTGCTCCACAGCCCGTCCCCAGTGTCCCCGCAGGCACTGTCCCGCTCGGGGACACCCCGGTGTCCTGCCTATTCCCTGCACCGCTCCCGGGCACCCCATGGGACATGTACATCAGTGCTGGGGTGCAGGGGGCACCCCCAGCCCCAGTGGGGTGTGGGACTGGGGCTGAGCCAAGTGGGACAGGGCTATTCAGGAGCACTGGCCATGGGGCTGTTAGCAGCATGCCAGACGCGGGGCTGGGGACTGGGTGCTGGCCGTGGGGCTGGGTGCTGGCCACGGGCACGGGTGCTGCTGGAACACCATGTCCTGCCAGCACATTCCTGCCTGAGTCACTGCCGGTTCCTGCCTGGGCAGGTCCACGGCCACAGCCCCACACCAGCCCCACGCTGGCGCCACGCAAGGCCCACCACCCCCCCC
>NW_008825515.1:12663-12989 GCF_000699105.1 Pygoscelis adeliae
ATCCCCGTGTATAAGTGCCCGTACCCCCACTCCCCCCTATGCCCCCCCCCACCTTATAAACCCTATAACTGCAGAGCCGTACCCACAACCTGTACGCTCCCTCTGCCCTATACACACACCCTATACGCCTTATAACCCCCACATCCTGTACTCCCTAAAGCCACACAAACACGCCCGTGTCCCACACTCACAGTTTACGTCCCCATACCTCGATACACACACCCTACACCCCTCGCAACTCCCATGCCGGGGGGGGGACGACACACGACTGAGGCGTCCAGGCAAGGAGGAGGAGGGAGGCCTTCGTCGGGGCAGCCTCCTGCCCA
>NW_008825515.1:13781-14206 GCF_000699105.1 Pygoscelis adeliae
TGTGTGTCCTGTCCCTGCTCAGCCCCCCTGACTCAACTCCCAGGGGCTCCTCATGGACCCAGCCCCACACTGCCCCCCCCCCAAGACACCGGCTCTGGGAGGGGGCTTCACCACCCTGCCCCACAGATGCGGGAGGGGGGCAGTGTCCCCCCCCCAGGGCAGGTTGCAAGGGGAAGCGCTGTGCCAGCAAGATAGGGGGGCAGCCCCGGAGCAGCCCCCCAACCTCCTGGAACCCCCCTGGAGAATAAAGGGACACATTTGGGGCAAGAGCAGCTCAGGCTCCTGTCACGAGAAATAACATGAAATATTATCCGAGCCCCCAACACAGGACTGGGGCCACCGAGCCAGAAACGGGCAGGAATTAGGTTTTTTTTTTTGCCCAGCCAGGGGATTTTCTGTATTTGCATGTGCCCCCCTCCACCCAC
>NW_008825516.1:0-2441 GCF_000699105.1 Pygoscelis adeliae
TGTGGTTGTGGTACTGCAGGTTCTGGTTAAAAAACTAGAAGATGGTGTTAAGACAAGGAATGAGATCTGTAATCTCACCGAGACCTGATTGATGAGCCATCCTCTTATTTCGGACATTTGGCTGGCAATATTGGCAGAATGAATTCTAAGTTGATGTCTCTTGCAGTTTGGATTTTTTTTTTTAGTATGAATAGTTTTTTGCTGAAGTGAAATGTTTGCTTCCTCTCTTTCTATTAGTAGTACATGGATATCTCTTGCATGCTGTTAGGAGCGCCCATTCTCTCGTCAAAACTAAATTATTTACTCTCCTGTCGTTGTGCATAAGGAGCCAAGATATGTCTGCTTCAATATCTGGGTGTTTTTCTCTCTTTTCTGCCATTCCGATTGCACTGAAGAAATGCTTAAGAGCTGAGAATGTATTACGGTAGAAAGAAAAAGTTGAGGCCCTCTTCCTGCAAAGTGCCATGTATAAGATCACTTGACTCCACTGGGGTCCTGAGTAGGTTCACTGAACTGTCTAAAAGCAAAACTAGGATTTTGAATTACTTTAGTTCAATATTAAAAATTATTAATGCATATTCAAGTATTATTCACCATATTTTAAACAGCTTGCGGTAAAAGGGATGTTCTGGATTTGGGGATTTTTTTTTTGTAATGAATCTTCTTGTCTATTGAAAAGTAAGCTGTTCAAAGGAAAGATACTAAATATAAGGAGAAAGGCTAATCTGATAACTTTTGCATCTGAAAGATCACGGTCATAAGCATGACTTTTGTGATGCAGCAGATGCCATGGAAACACTGGCGGTCTTGTCCCTTATCGCAGGGCTTGTCAAAGCTTCCACGTCAAAAAAATGTCATGTAATGCCTTGCCAAAATATATCAAATATGGGAAATAATGATTAATTCTTGCGTTGGCGAAGTCCTAATGCTGCACTTGGAAACAGGTCAGAAAAATTTGGCTGCCAAAGCAATTCCCTGAAGTGCGGTGGTAGTAATTTACTCAGGGCTGGTGCTGGCACACCAACATCTATTTAGAAGGCTAGGTTTGATCTCCAGACCTAAGGTCTTATTTCTTTTTTCTACCTAAAGGAAGTGAAAGAAGCAGTGCCTGTGAGGGGAAATGGTCCCCTTCTATAGCTAACCAAATGGGAAATATTGCCCAGGCTTTCTGGGAGAACTTTTTTAACATTGACCACGAGAAGTCCTGTTTTTAAGCAACAGGTATGTGTTGTTCACTTTGTCACAGGAAACACACGTAAACCAGATGGCATCGTAGAATATTAGCTGTGGACAATACAAATGTAGAAGAGAACTCATGAGCGTAATCTCAGGAAGAAATTCTTTGCTTGTGTCCTGCTGACTTCTAAATGCCTGTGTTTGTTGGATGGGATTGCTTACCTGAAGTATGGCCTTCTGCCAGAAAGATCTAAAAGTAATTTGTTTTGTCGAACTCCTTAGTTTTTTCATTCTTTTCCTCCCTTCCTTTCTGCCTTTCCTGTGTGCCACTGAACTATTTTCTCCTCTGTTCATTTTTAAATTGTAATTGTATTTTCTCCTCTTTCATTTTTAAATGAACAGATCTCATCAGATCTCAAACCTAGATCTCATCGGATACTTGCTAGTGGTCAAGTCCTGAGCCAGTAAAGCACTGTGGGAAGTCGGCACTCTTCCAGCTGGCAGACATAAAGATATACCCATTAGCATCACAATGGGAAGATGTGTTTAGCTTTTCCCCCCAGAGTATGAATTGTGTAAGGTTTACTCTAGTGTCAAATTTACGATTTCCCGCAGCATAAAATAGTAAATAATGGAAGAGTAAGATAATTAGGTAGTGGCAATGATCATATTTATAACTGTTTTTAGCATGAAATGATTTTTTTAAACAAAAATTAACTTCAAGCGGCCTTTTTATGAAGTTAGCTAACTCGTCTGTATGTCTACAGATACTTCTATGCGTTTAACTCTTTCTAGGGAGCTGTTTCTTATGCTGGGATAAGTCCTACGCATAATGGCTCAAGAACTTGTTTGTATTATATTGAAATACAAGTGGTTTGAATTGCTACAAGCACCCTGAGATTAATTCATCATGCAAGAAGCAGTAGGAATTGTAGTCCCAAAGGCTGAGAATCTTCTTGCCGAGCATATCAATGAGGACATGGCTGTCCTGTCTGGTGTATATGGTCTTCCCTTTTTTAGTAAAAGATATATCTGCAACATGGTTCCTCTGGCCACAGGTCTTCAGATGAGATGAGCAACATCCCAGGCACATAAATACAGACATCTAGTAACATCCAAGGAGTGTGGGTGTATCAGAGACATTTTCAACAGGTGAGCAAATGGGATGTTCTTTTACTGATGGGTGGCTTTTGCTCATTTTCCTTCAAGTCTCGAACTAAAAAAAGCCCTTTTCTCAAAATAAGTCTTTGGGCTTTAAAAACGTG
>NW_008825517.1:0-290 GCF_000699105.1 Pygoscelis adeliae
GACGCGCAGACCTCAAGGCCGGGAGCACACGGTCCTAACCCTTCTGGGCGCGTGCAGATGGGCAGGAGCGTCGGAGCTGTAGGAAAAGGGGCTTGTCACCTGGTGATTTGCTGTGTGGTGCTGTGCTTTTGATGTGCAGGTTGGAAAGCGCTTGGAAAAGAAGCCTGGAGGAACCTCCCCAGCAAGTGCCAGCAGCGCATCAGGGCGAGAGTCACGGGGCAGGTCCTGCCATTGGGGGGGCAGCAGCAGAGCGAGCGTGGGTCCGGAGTGAGGAGGGGCGACAGCCTGGC
>NW_008825517.1:1070-1656 GCF_000699105.1 Pygoscelis adeliae
GAGGACGGCCCAGAGGCAGAGGCCGGCAGCCGCCCGGGACGCCGCATTGCCACCGTCGTGCACCGCTCCGGGCCCTGTGCAGGAGAGAAAAGAAGGGGAAGACGAGGGACAGCATTAGGGCTGGCACTGAGAATAAGCAGTCGCGTTGTCACGTGAAGGGAACCGCCCTCCCTGTCATCCCTGTGTGTCCCCATCCCCTTCCCCATCCCACCCCACCCCGCGCTGGGCAGCCTGTGGTGCCGGTGCTGGGTGCTGCTTTCTCCTCCCAGGTGGGGATGGTGGGTTTGTCCATTGTTTGAAGAGCATTGCTGGTGTAGGTGTTGGTGTGGGGTCCAGGCGGGCTCGAGGAGGTAGGCAAGGAGCTCGAGGGAAATTTAGGGGTGACGTGGTCCTTGTTTGAGGAGGAAGATGCCCCAGGCAGGCGCCAGTCCAGCCCCACCACCTCGGAGGATCCCATGCAGCAGCAGGTCAGGGAGGGGCCTCATAGGTAGGAGCAGCCGTGCCGTGTCCCTGCTGGGAAATGAGGGTCCCCGAGCTGGCAGGAGCCGGGCAAGGCACGGAGCGGGGGCTCCGGGCGGGGACAGGG
>NW_008825518.1:0-1175 GCF_000699105.1 Pygoscelis adeliae
GAGCTGTATCCCTCCTGCTCTTGCCCGTAGCAGCATCTCTGCAGCCTTGGCTCAGGCTGGAGACCTCCCCCTGCTCCATGCAACAGCCAAGAAGCGTCCGAGGACTGCGAGCAGTTGTGATCTGCTGGGCGACCCAGGGGGGACAGGGCTGAGCCCCCCGTCTTGGGCTGCGTGGGGAAACTGAGGCACAGACAGGAGACGCACAAAGGGGAGAGCCAGGTGTACCTCCAACGGTGGTGGGCATCTGGCTCCAAACCTCCAAGGGGATTTGGGCATCGCTGACGGCCAGGACGCACCGGGATGGACGGGGACATGCCACCTCCCTGGCTGGGGCCACCAGCAGAGCTCTGGGCGGCTCTCCTGCCTTTAAGTGGATAAAACCTGCTCCCTCCAAACCCAGGCGAGAGCCGCCAGCTAATCTAATAACGCTAAGCCTGCAAAGAGCAGATCTGTCTTGGCAGCAGCCGACGGAGAGAGCGGCTCATCCGAGCAGCGGCTTTCACCCTGCCCGAGGGTGCACCCATGGGGATGCAGGAGCATCGGGGGAACTGGGTGCTTCTCCGGTGCTGGGTCCCTCTGTGAACCCTTTCGTCCTGCCCCTGGGATGCGGCTGGAGGGGGGTGGAGGCGTCCCTCCCATCCTCCTCTGCCTCCAACGCTTCCCATCGGGAAGACACGATGCTGAGCTAGCTGGAGCTTTGGTCTGATCCAGTATGACCATTCCCAGGGTGTTAACTGGTCTTCCAGGCTCCCAGCCCTCTGCACGCAGCCGCCAACCTGCCCGGCGTGTGCACAACCCCCTGGCACCGGGGCAGCTGGGGACAAGGTCACTGATGGGTTGGGGTGGACCTGCCGGGAGGCTGCTGGTGACACAGGCCTGGGAGTGGTGGAGATGCCAGAGGACGCTGCTGCCGCCGTCCGGAGGGACCTGGAGAGGATGGAGAAGCAGTCGGAGGGGAACCTCATGAAGTTCAATGAGGAGAAGTGCAAAGTCCTGCCCCCGGGGAGGAACAACCTCATGTAGCAATGGCCACCCAACCGGAAAGCACCTCAGCAGAAGAGGACCTGGGGGTGCCGGTGGACACCGGGTTGACCACCACGGTGTCACGGTCATGGTTGACCAGAAGGCTGAGGGTATCCTGAGCCTCATTAGGCAAAGCATTGCCAGCAGGTCGA
>NW_008825519.1:0-232 GCF_000699105.1 Pygoscelis adeliae
AGTATATCCAAAAGAGCTTAATCTACTTCTTGCAGGATAGGTGCAAGAGGAATCAGCAAGGGCTGCTCCGGGATGCCATGAAAATCCCGGCTCATTGGCTTGGCCGCGATAGGATGAGGCACATTAAATGCAAGGCGGAGAGGGACAGAATCAATCAGCCCCCTTGGCTGAGGAGTGAGCCCTCGCTCTGGAAATAATTTCGAATAAAACTTGAGTAACCAAGTGTAACCAT
>NW_008825519.1:1453-2430 GCF_000699105.1 Pygoscelis adeliae
GGGGAGGGGACGCGCCGCCTCGCCTAAACCGTGAAGAAAGTTGTTATCGGCAAAACTCCTCGAAAGGGACTCCGGGGAATCTAGGGTTAGTTTGGTTTCTTCAGGAACCGTTTTTCAGAAGCATTTGCAAGCAAAAGAAACCGAGCCGAACGTTTTAGATTCAGGTATTTGATCTCGCCGGATCCAGACATCTAATTAGAGTGGCCTCAGCGATTGAAACGGTGTTAATTCCCATTGTTCCCCGCTCAGATCCCTTGGCCCTCCACCGCTGGGCTAGTCTCCTTTTCAAAATCCAAAATAAAGATCTATTTGAAACAAACAAACAAACAGAATCTGTATTTTCCCCCTTTCTGGCCCATTTTCCTCCATCGCGAGCAAAAGCAAACACTCCTGGGTATTTTTTCTCAGACGCTGGCAAAGAATCACACCCCCTCAGTGGGATCTTAACAGAAATAAATCACAAGGAGCTCTTGCCTACCTGAAAAGTAGGAGGAAATCCGATTGCCTGGTTTCGGGTGTAATGTGTGTATCGATAAGGAAGACACTGCCGCCTCAGAAACGGGACCCAATTAATCTATGGGTTTCTTTACATCAGCCCCAGTTCGGATGTGTGCTTTGGAAATATTGATTCATGTGACAGGAAAGTCGCAACGACTGTGTGTGCATAACATGGGGAGGACACGGAGCGAGAACCCGCAGCAACGCAAACCCCACTCGCGGGAGAGCCAGATTGCTTTTTAAGCTAAAACTAATAATTTCATAACTGATTCACATTCAATCTGGCGCCGGTGACGTCACGGGGCATTAGCATACGAGGAGGGATGAAGCCAGTGTGGCTGGAGTTGATAAGGTGCCTCCTGAGGAATTCGCTGCTTGTTTTAATACATTAATTATTTCTCTGTCTTCCGCAAGTTTTGCAATTTGTAAGAGCTTAAAGGAACCATCATTCCAAGAAATGCCGGAAGGACACGTTGCAG
>NW_008825520.1:0-548 GCF_000699105.1 Pygoscelis adeliae
GCCACCTCCTCACCCAGGCACACGGCACCCTGCTCCCAGGGCGTGGGGTGCTGTCACACGCACCCAGCCCGCTCCGGGACACCAGCTTTGCGATGCACACCCACTCCCACCGAGGAAACCTCCCCAGGAGAGGCCTCCATCACTGAATTAACATATGCAAATACCCCCGGTTACTCTTACAGCCCCGTCCTGCCCGACAAACAACACCGAAAACCTCCACGTGCAGGACCGGCGTCTGCATCCCACATCACCACGGCCCCGGTGACGTCCCGCTCACCTTGCTGAGCTTCTCCCCGTCCGTGTGTGGGATGAGGGTTTTCAGAGACTGGAAGCCAGCATTGATGCTCTGCATCCGCCGTCTCTCGTTGCTGTTGGCGATTTCCCTGCGTATCCGCCGCTCCTGGTCCCGCTGGGTCTCCGGAGTCAACGGGATGTTAGCCAAGCTGCGAGAGAGGCATGGGGTTAGGGAGGAGGGGGCTGCACCCCTGTCACACCGGCTCCCCCCCCCCATGCCCCCCCTTCCTTTTCCATGACGATGCCCAGCCCCC
>NW_008825520.1:1321-1971 GCF_000699105.1 Pygoscelis adeliae
CCCTCTTCCTGCCAGCAGCAGCGCGCCCCGAGGTGCACGCAAGCACCCAGCACCCACCGGCTGCAAGTCAGGCTGCCGGCGCCGGGGATGCTGCGAGGCACCAAAGACTAAACACAAGGGCCGAGCTGCCGGCGCGAGGCGAGATAAGACGGGCTTCGGCCTCCCGCCCCGGTCCCCAGCGTCTCCCCAGAGACGGGGAGACGGGACCGTCCCACCCAGCGCCTTGCCAACACCAGGCTGGAAAGCAAAGCCCGGCGTCCTGCCCTCCCGGCGAGGCCATGGAAGAACCACGGAGGTTTGGGAGCCCAGGGGTCTAGGCGGCAAAGCCAAGCCCTGCTCGCAGCACCGCCATGTGTCCAGGCAGCGCCCGGAGGCTCCCAGGCCACCCATTGCCTGTTGCAACCAGGGAACGCACCACAACTCCTCCGAGATGCATGGGGACAGGGAAAGATCCCAGTTTATCCCGGAGGGACGGGAAGGATCCCAGCTTAGCCCAGGGGGACAGGGAAAGATCCCAGTTCATCCCAGAGGGACGGGAAGGATCCCAGCTCAGCCCAGGGGGGCGGGGAAGGATCCCAGCTCATCCAAACAGGATGGGGAAAGATCCCAGTTCATCCTGGAGGGATGGGGAAGGATCCCAGCTCAGCCCA
>NW_008825521.1:0-6326 GCF_000699105.1 Pygoscelis adeliae
GGGTGGTTTGGGGGCCGCTCCGTTCGGTGCTCGGGTCCTGCACTGCCGATAGATCCGATGCGTTTCACGGCCGTGGCCACATGCCTGAAGTGAAGCCCGGAGGTGTTTTTGCAGGAATAGGGGTCTAAACGGGTCTAGCTCTAAAGTATATTCAACATTTCAGATGGAAAATCCTTAATTCACAAATTGCTGTGTTTTGCAGATGAAGACAGACGTTAGTACTCGGTACGTCTAAGTTGAACTTGAACTTGAAATTCAACAGTGTTTTTTACAAGTTAACAAAAACCTGAAAGTGAACTTAAATAAAAAAGAAACTAGCAAGTCTCATGTAATTGTCTAAACTCGGCGAAAGGCGCAGGGTAGCAGCATATCTGGTGAGAAACATGATTGCTCATGTTTTGTCAACTCTTGTACTCCAAGGCCTAGCTCCATCAGAAGGTGTTTGCGGGTACGACTGGGAAACTTCTAGTTCTGTCATAGCAGAAAGTGCTCATGACTTAGAGCAGTCCAGCAAATGAAACGCGCTATGCGAGCAGAAGCACCTTGTGCAAGTATATCTTCATTTCTACTCAGCCCATTACTGGTTACAAATAATATCGGTGGGGTTTTTTTTTAAATCCTCTAAGCAAGACCAGTTGAATTGCTGTAAGCTGTTACTGTGGAGCTGATCACAGCTGCCACCTCCGCTGGGAAGGGAAACGCAGGTACGAGGGAGGGAGTTCAAGTCGGCCCGGTTCATTAACTAACACCAGGCACCCAGAACGAAACCACGCGCACGCGGGGAGCCCCATTCCTTGGGACATGACTGACGGTTTCAGCCCGTTTGTCCTGTGCCTTGGCCTTTCCGTGTTTCCAAATTCCTTCAGGTGTCCTGGTGCCGCGTGCGGCTGTCTAGAGAAGACAGTCGGACACCATGACGCCCTGCCCAACGGCACCGAGTATTTCATATTTCCATTCCCTGGGAGCAGCAGGGAACGGCCCGGCCCGGCCCCCGTTCTGCATTCACAAACGTACAACTTCTAGGGAAACACATGCAGCCTGCATGGAGTGTAACACTTGGCTGCTGCGTCTCCTCTCTCTCGACTGATTGCATCACCTACACCTACACCAGAGCTGCCGGGAACCTGCTACTGAAGACATTTTGGTTCAAATAAGTTGCTTTTTCCAGCAGACTCCACTCACATAGTTGAAGCTCCAAAGTAAGTCTCTGTATTGCAGAATCTGAAAAATCATGGCAGGTCTTTGCTCAAATGGCGTTGTTTATCCATCAAAACACCTACTTTTAGGAAAACATTCTTGCTAAAGCAGTGCCACCTCTGGCATCCAGAGACAAGAAACTGCAGCAAATGTTTGCGAGATACTCAGGTGGTTTTGTAAGATTTGAACTGTTTCTTCTGGAAATGTCACTAGGGTTTGTTTTTGTTGTAAAGTTGTTTACACAAAGCTAATATAAATTCAGTGCATTCAGTTTGGGTGAATATAAACATGATCATTCCAGGGGCTCAAGTTTCTGATGCGTCTCACATTTAAGATACTGTAAAACTAGATTCTCCCTGAGCATTTCTGATGATAGCGTAAAGAGTTTTCTCTCAAGGGTACAGATGCCTGCACAGCTATGCAATGCTTCTCACTAGAGACAGAGCAATAGACACAACAGATGGAAACTAAGAGGCCACCTGGTTTTAAAGCAAATCATATCATCAATCTATCAGTACAAAATCTGAAACATGGGAAAGTGCTTAGAGAAACAAAATGAATTCAATTTTTTTCTCCAAACTCAATTTTCCCAAGGTCTGTTGATGTACCATTTGCAAAAATGCATTTCTTTCTTTCTCTTAAAAAGAGAGTGTCGGTGCATTGAGGTATAAGAACTTAAGTGTTTTACATCAAAACGACAAAAAAAAAAGATCTTTTGTTACGCTGCCATAAGTTACCGTCTTTCTATTCAGAAAAGCTGTTTTTAAAAATCTGCTACATTCTTGTGCACAGCTTCAAGAGCCAGGTTTTTCATTGCTAAATTAGACAGACCAGACAGAATTACTTTAGATTATCAACAGCAATTCAGTTAGGAAGGAAAATTGAATTTCCTCAATTAAGTCTTGACAGAAATAGACTTTCTTTCATATTCTATGCTACAGTTCTGTGTGAAATTCTCTTTTAAACAACCCCCAAAGTGAGAACTTTCAGAAGATGTTTACTTTACTTCTTCCTCATTTCGAACCCTGTAAGAACAGCCACGAATTGATCCTGCGGCCTGGCTCGCCCTGGTGTGTTTAACGCCAAGCACTGATCACATCCCCTGCACAGCGACACCTCCCTTTGAACACGGCGGTCTGTGCCCAAGGACGGCAAGATTAGGCTTTCTGTCTCCAGACTGAGTCTCCTGAAGTGTAAGAAGTGTCTTATTTTATACACATCCATCTAAATGAAGGTTGCACCATTCACAAATCTCAGCTAACTGTTTTCATTTACTCAATTATTTTATACAGTTCAAGGATGGGTTGATGTACATTTTAATCTACAATATTAAAATGCCACTGATATAACTGTCAAAAGGAACTCTTAGTAGCTAGTATAAGACTGAAGGTCAGCCTGTAAGGAATGGAGAACTACATAAATAAAAGTATTTTAAATTATTTTGAACGTAAAATAGGAGAAAATATTTTTTTATGCCTCTAAAGCTTTTATGGCTAATACTTACATAGTTGTACAGTAACCACCACCTCCTCATTATTTACAGCCCAAATGTTTCAGTACTGACCCATGGCTGGTGAGGCCACTTTATTTTAATTGTTCAAACAGAAACCAAGCACAGCAAGTAAGCAGTGGAGGCTGAGAAAATTAAACAGGAAAATTTCTGTATTACTTGTGGGTATGAAGATTCTCGGTAACAAGTCTGTTTCAGGAAAACTAAAATGATCTTGACCCAAATCTTTAAGGATTTTAAATCAACATACAGTCAATTTGATTGATTTACTTTATTCAGAGTGCTAAATGCAACTGTCACTGTATCCTTCATCCTCAGTCCATTATTGATAAAATCCTGGCCTTACTGACTTAATATATACCTATTGACTTATTTGTTATTTTCCATTCTTAATAGCATACACTGAGGAGACTTGTGCTAGAAGTTATTTTCAGGAAAAAAAAACCCAAAAGCCTTCTTCCTCAAATGAAAATGACAGAGTTTAGAGAGTTTCCAGCAGTGGCTAGAGAAGATAGGCTGTGAATTTCTCTTTCCACAGACATAGCTGCAGCATGTCTTCTCCACACACACGCTACATGCAGGCTGGCTTTCATAGTGTGTCTGCAGCCTGCATGCTCGGTTCTCATATTTCTGTAAGGTTCGAGTCCCAGAGGAAGCATTAATGCTAAAGGAATGCATACCAGTGTGGAACTAGTCTAAAAGTCAGTACAAAATCTCTCCAACAGATTGCTCAGAGAAACACCTCTTTTTTACCATATTTAAGATCTGTAGATTGATCTCATGAGCATTTGTGCAGCAGTTTAGTCTCAAACTGATAAGAGTGCTGCAAAAAGAGAGAAATAGAATCAAAGGAAATTAAAAAGCGCTGGTCTTCAGGAAGATAAGGCAACCTAGAGCTGCCACGTGACCCAGTGAATGCTCCAGCTCAGCCGCCTGCGGATCTCATCAGGGAACCAGATGTGACCAGTGGCAGAATATCCTTCGCAGCGTGAGATCTGGAGTATGCGATTGCCATCCAGGAAAGGGGAGATGGGAAAGTATGATGGAGAAAATGTCCTTTTTTTATAGAGTTTAATTGCTCAGAAGAAAGACACACTTTCTTTTAAAGAAGAAGGGATACTAGAAAGCAGGCTCAGGAAGGTGTCTGGAGGAAGGAGCAGAAGGATTTTTCACGTGGACAGAAAATTTAACATTGCTTCCTCTTCTCTGGCGATTGTGTATTTTAAATGATTAAGTGGCAGCGGACAGTTCTCATTCATTTCTTTGGTCAGTTGTGAACAGGGGATGGCAGTAGAGAAAAAATAGAAGAGGCCTGTTGTCCCTTACTAGCAGGGCAGGAAATTGTGAGTTTTGATCCATGAATTAGCTCATTCGCCTGCGAGGAGAGGAGAGGACAGCCAGGGAGAGGTGTTTCGCCCCAGTAGAGCCCTTCCACACAGCTAAGGGGCAGAGGGAATGCCTCAGTGTCAGCCATAGCACACTCTCCTTGTTACATCCAGGCAGGCTGTAGAGCCGTCCCTGTTTAACTGTCAGGGTGGTACCTACCACCACCCCGAACTGCAAAAAGAGCTCATGCCATGAGCTCCGTGTTGCCTATCAGGGGCTGTGGTTAGATGGCTGTTTCTGTTGCTTTTGTGGAAGATGGAGTTTTTCAGGCACACAGGCTTGTGGTCTCTGCTTATTTTGGGGAGAGAGGGAGGAGGAGGAGGAGGTTTGCTGTATAGAGCTGGAGCTGGGGCACAGAGAAAGCACACAGAGATTTCACTCGTGCTCTTGAGAGAGAAGGAGTTGTGGATGCCTTGTCTCAGCCCCTAGCAAAGGATTTGGAGATGAAGCCTGAGCCCTTGAATTTGTATTCAAACAAAGAACAGAGAAGTAGTGCAGGGAGCAGAGTGCTGGGGTGAGGCCCCCAGCAACCTGTGTTGCCAAGCAGATGGGCTGCCGTGTTCTCAATCAACTCCAGTTTTTAAGGTCATGCCTAGATAATGAGCATCACAGCACTCAAGCCTACAGATCATGAATATATGGATGAATATTGACTCATGCATTTTCCTTTCTGCAGCTCCGTTCATGTAACTTCCCTTCTGCTCCAAAGCCAGCACGTCTTCCCCTTTGGTGTCTCTGCAGACTCTGCACCACCCTCTGCTGACTCACAACTCCCTGGCTTTTCCGGCACCTCAGCTCTTGACAGCATGTGGTCACTAGGACCTTGCCTGCAGCCAGCATCTCCCATGGTCCTCTTTTGGGAACTTTAATATGGAGGGAGAAAGCAGATAGGACAAATAATGCCAAGCAGTAAAAGGTTTCCTTGAGTTAGATTTCAAAGAGAAAGTCACACAAAAAGGTAATCCCCAGCTGCAGCGCTTGCTCCTTAGAAGTCCTTCATCACCACTAGAAAGTTGTAGCTACTGGTGAAATGCAGGTGTGGCTGCCTTTGCCGATACAGCAAGACTTGACCGACAAGCAACCAGGAGTCACGCTGCACTACGAGAAGCAGTCTGTGTGTCAGTGTAAGGACAACGCAAGAGGGGGTCAAAGGAGAGCCAAATATCTAAACTTCACATCACCACACACAGGCCAGCTGGTTGCTGCTGCTGCCACCACCCTGAGAGACTCCAACAGGGCAGAGAGAAGGAAGGACAGGGGTGGGAAGGAACCCGAAGAGGAGACCAGAACTGTGTCCTGCACCATTGCTGCAGACCCAGAGCGGATCCATGTAATAGGGAGAAGGAGCCCCACAGACATCTCGGTAAGGAAATGTCTAGTGAGGAGTAACTCGGAGGATTGGTAGGAGACCTTGTGGAATTGGAAAATTATCCAACCTCCTGTGATCAGAGTGTCACAAATCTGAAACAGGCTGTGGCCCAGAGCACAGGGAGACAGAGGCATGTCGCTTCAGTACTTTCTCTGATGCATGCCATGGTGTGCTATCTGTTGCACCAGTTTTCTTCTCTTAACCGTCTTGTTGGCAGAAGCGTCTGTACTAAGTCAGCACGTATCTAAGGCTTGCTTTGAGAAGCAAGACTGGCCACACCACTTATGGAGCAATAAAAATCAGAAGCAGTGCTATTCTATTGCTGTTTGAGCTCTAAGCTGCATGCCACACTACCTGTGTTACAGCTTACACTGCCATTTGTGCTGGAGTTTGAAGCACGTTAATTCAAACTAGTTGCCTCCCTCTTGCTTCTCTGAGTAGGGTTTGAATGTGGCTCACTGAGCTGGAGCCATAGAGCACGCTGACACACAGGCAGTGCGGATAACTGGAGAGCCTGGGCTTATGTGTGAACTCAAACCATTAAGCTGATAGTAAAGATACACCATTCTAACTGCTTCATTACTGTGTTAGCAAAGGCACAAGCTTTACTGCTCTGTCTCCCCTGTTTTCTTAATGAACTGTCTTAAGTTGGTCTCTGTTTATAGAGTGTCTCTGGTCATTAGCAATACCCGAATGCCTTCCCTTACTCAGCCATGCTGGAGTCCCCTTTTATTTTTGCAGAGACTTGCTTTCTTACAGTTCCATGAGTGAATTTCTTGAAAAAGAAAAAGGAAAAGGGAGAAAAGGGAAAGGGAAAGGGAAAAGAGGGAAGGGAAGGGAAGGGAAGGGAAGGGAAGGGAAGGG
>NW_008825521.1:7127-9133 GCF_000699105.1 Pygoscelis adeliae
TGTTCTGGGCGAGTTTCGCAGGAACGCACAGTTACACTCGGTCTCCGTGAGCACGGCCTGTTATTCAAAAGGAGTTGGCAGAGCTTTCCAGCTTTCACAGCCAGATGTTACAAGTGTGACCCTGCCAGAAGCTGCATGCATGCACCTTCCCATTCTCAGCCCCCTTTCACGGGGGATAGTTTCTGAAGAATCTATTCTGGGTAATACTTTTCTTCTGTGATTTGTTCTCTTCTTCACTTCTAAGATCTGTTCATAGCACCAGTGCTATATAATTTCACAGCTAAAGAAAGTGGGATAAATTTTGCCATAAACTTCAACGGGAGCAGGACTTGTAGGACTTCTGGGTCTTACTCATAAGTCAGGACCCAAACTCTGCTTGGTATTGTGCAAAAAATACAGGACAAAAGAAGACTCCTGCCCAGAAAAAGCTTGCAGGTAAGTTTTACATTTCAGAATAACAATATGGATACACAGAGACAAAAGAATGCAATTGAAAAATGAGGCAATATTGGTTAGCATAACACGCAGGGATCATACCATATCAACAGCTCTTCTTCCATCTTTCTTCACTTCTTCCATATATTCCTCTAGCTTATAAACAGATACATCTACCGAGATGCGCAGCCAGGATCCAGTTCTTTAGAAGTGCAGCAATATATCACTACACACTGAATGACAGCACTACGATTTTATGATTATAACTTCATGTCCCACATGATGCATGCTTACAGGAGATCTAAACAGTCACGATTGGTCTTATCCAACCTCCTCCTTTCTCTTCTACTGCTTTTCTTAGTTTTGAACTAAACTATAAATTCTGTGGGACAAGAACTTTGTCCTTTGTAGCAGCACATAAGATTCCTGACCACCGTTACGCTCTGTAAGAGCTACTGCACTACAAATACTTAACATACATCTCAGAACTAATGACTTGTCACTTCATTTCATTTATCAAGATGTAAAATGGAGATTATACCTTACCTCAAAATGAGCAGAGGTGGAGGTGAAAATCATGAAGTTTAATACCATTTTATGATCCCAGGAAACAAATGACAAATTTGACCTTTAAAATAATATTCTGAAAGGAAGTTAAAATAATTGCATAGCATTGTTCTTCATGTTAAAGTGCTTTCTGTCCCTCCAGTGAAAGGTGCTGCAGAAATGCAGAGCATTATGTTTATTTATTAATAATCCCGCAAAGAAATTTTCATGATCGCCACTGGGGACTGTCTGACAGGTGACACAGGCGACCTCCTGCCAGGAGTGACATCTCTCCCCTACAATTTACATTCTCTAAATGATTTGTGATCAAATTACTTACAGCACAGATTAGCTTCTCCCCCCACTATTCACTCACACAGCACCATATTCAACTGTTTGTTCCATAGGGCCATAAAAATAATAATATGGAACGTCAGTGCCTCTGCTTCCAGGGTATTCCAACATGGAAACAACGCATTGGCCAGGAGATCGATTCCTGCACTCATTTTCTCAGGCACTGGGATTTGCATCTGGGGGAGAACAGGTCATTGGTTTGAAAAGAGCATTCTGAGTTCACGTTTTGATTGCACAACCAGCTAAACAAACGAAGTGTCCCAATTAGAGGGAAGAAAATAATCAGCCTGCAGTTTGGCAGTACAGGAACTGAGAGGACTAAGGAACAAACAGATTTGGAACAGTCAAAGGACAAATCCCAGACATTTATTGGATGTTAGGGAGACTGTAACCATCAGTGGCATGGAAATGGTTAAGAGAATATATTAAAGGTGCGAAGGGTCTCCCGACCTCTGCCACTGTCAGTTCTGTCAATGGGTCTGCAGATGCCAGTGGAATAATTATGGCCTATATTTAGATTACAGATGCATCGGGCAGGGTGAAGGTTGAACATGGAGAACATGGTTGTTTGCAGTTCATTAGCGATAGGAGCAGCCTAGGGTGGGAGGAGGGCACCAAACTGGATTCATCCCACCTGGAGTGCTTGTGCTGAGCTGCATAATGTTAGGGAA
>NW_008825521.1:9300-17719 GCF_000699105.1 Pygoscelis adeliae
CTGAGAAACTGGCTGGGTGGAATATGCAGAAGGGCTGATGGGAGCTCTGTGCATGTGATTTTTGGTGTGGTGTCTGCACGCATGTGTGTAAGACAGAAGAATCATGCGTTGCATAAAAAGTTGGTCTCTAGCTGTATCCCGTGCTCACAGTACAAACGTGTGTCTGGGAGTGCTGGAGAGCTGAGGGGAGGGCGCATGTGGGCTGGGCTGCCCGTGCATGCTGAGCTGTGTGGTACTGTAAGCTGGACATGTGGATGTACAGCAGTAAGACGTCGAAGGGCTGCATAAGCAGGAGCTAGAGTTCAGGGAAAAGGCATGACTAGTGAGCTCGAAAATGTGTACTGTGCAATGCCTGGACAGGAAAACACTGAGGCTGCCACTCGGAAATAATCTCAGGTACCTGTTGTGCTAAGGCCTGGAGAAAACACTTTATTGACACATAGTAAAGGATGTAGAAAATAAAGTGACAATGCAAAAAGGATGGCCATGGCTCATTGCAATGTGATGGAGTCCTTCTCCATAGCCTGTATTTGAGCTTGTTGATGATTAAGCAAAGCTAGGGGAGCTAATATCACAAATGCAGTTCAGGTTAGAAGATTATGAATTTTCCTTTTTCTAACTACTGGACCTTAAAACCAGAAGGAAGCTGAGCCCCAAATGAATTAAAGCCCAGAGCACTCACTGGAGAGCCCACTGTTGCTTATTTAGGGAAGAGGAACCTGCATGCTCTGTGTTCTGCATTTCCCCCGCTATTCTTGCCGTTCCTTTTTGACTTGGAAAGCAATCCTTAAAACTTTGTGCTGAAACTTTCCCAAGTTTAAACTCACCCCTATTATTCCAGGCCATGGCATCAAGGTCTGTTGTGAAAGGCAGGGGTTTTATTGTTCTAGTCCTTTATTCACATTACCATGTTGTTTTGTCAAGGTCCTAGGTCTTGCTAAAAGAGCCTGCAGACAAGACCAAGGAACGCTGTGTTGCAAAATAAAAAATTCCAACTCAAATCTAAAGCATGTTCCCTTTAGAGGAAGAGAAGAGGGAAGGAATGAGATCGAAATGGTTTTGTGGCATGTAACACCACTGCATATGACTATGCCAACACTGAAGGTCCTTGGGGATGCTGCTACACAGGTCTTCAGCTACTGCTCTGTTGACACAGCTATTGGAAAATAGCAAGTCAGGTAAAGAAGAGGTTGTAGAGAATGTAAAAGGGAAACTAGATGCCACAGCATCACATTATTTCTTTAATGCAGACTAAAAATGACTGACAGTTTCCCATCATACTGACTACACAGGGCCCAAATCAAATGGCTGGCAAAGTTTCTTTACTCCAAGACACTGGGGATAATGAGTTCAGAAGTTTCTCAACAGCTGCTTTTCATGGATCACTTCAAATTTGTGATGCAAATATGAAAAATCCATGTTAAATGCCCTCAACTAATTGAGTGGAGTACAGTGAATACAAAAGAATAGATCGCTGACCTTGGAAAAAACAGCACAAAAGGCTTAATCTGCCCAGAGAGACCAAGAAGGTAACTGAGGAGTAGAAGAGAGCAGAAACCTGTATACTCTCACTCGGGTTCCTAATTCTGCTTGCCAAGAGATAAATACAAGGCTTTCATATTGGGAATATGCAACAGCCCCTAACTCCCTTCCTTACAAACCACAGCAATAGAGAAAGAGGTAGGTGGGAACTGGGCTTCTGCCAAATTTCCAGTGTCAAACTTGACAATTCAAGGCAGAATTTGACACTGGGGGAGAAGAGAGAACAGTTAAGGGTATCTTTTAGGAAGGGTGGGGAGATGTTTTTTAATAGCTTAGAAGGCACAAGATGAAAGGAGAAGAAAGGCAGGGATGGATGGGAGTGGGGCGGGTGGGAAGCAGGACTGCTTGGACCACTGGGGTTGCGACACTGATGCTCACATGCAAGTGAGAGATGGAAGATGCAATACTGGCAAAATTGAAAACAAAGGATAACTGTGGCTTTCCAGGCTGATGTGGCAGAGCTGTTCACCTTGGAAAAACAAGGAGTTCATGTTGCCTGGCTGTATATTGCAAATCCCTAACAGTTCTCCTTAGCTAGGTGTATGCTCCAGAGCATATTGTTAATTGTTAACCATCAGCTGCCTGGATGAGGGGCTGTTATTGCTGAGTAGGCTGGACAGATAAGACATTGCTCTCCCAAGGCTCCCTGTATGGAAAACAGCAGCAAGGTCCAGCAAGTGAGCAAGTCTTCCCAGTTGTAGTTTTCTAAAATTGGAACGTCACGTCCGCTGGGCTGCACATACCAGCTCTGGTCCTGTCAGCTGTTCCTCACTTTATCATCATGTTCCTTTGAGGGAGACCAGATAACTGCTCTCTTGTTGCTACAGGCACCGCCACACCTTTCCCAGGTTGTGTCTGTGAGGAGCAGCAAAACAGAAAAACTGGAAACAGTAGAGGCCAATCTATTATTTATACCCAGCTACTCCCTTTGGGCCTGAACAAGCAAAAAGCTCTCTTTAAAGGCTTATAATTCTTGGTCAGATTCCAAGAGAGACAAAGGGATGTTGTAAAAAGAGTTTCATATGAGCTTGGTAAAACAGTCTCCTAGGGAAGAGGCAGCAGGTTTCTTTTGTGTGGGAAGGCAGGAGGTAGACGATTTTGTTTAAATTTACATTCACAATGAAGGATTTTCCTATATGTGTTTCAATGGCACTCATTCAAATTTACATTTCTTTGAGCAGTTTTCTGCATTTGTAGGGTTTCGGTGCCATTTCTAAAGCAGCAGCCTTGTTTCATGCCCTCTTGAGTCTGTATCACTCAGGAAGTTGAAAGTGCTGACTCAGCTCTCCAGAGAGCCCATGAAGCATCTCTGTCCTCACTGTTTGCAGTCCTCAGTTGTGAATAACCACAGAACAAAAATGTTTTGGTGCCCTTGGTTCAAATGCTGGGCAGATGTGGGGCTTTCTTTTAAACAGGAAGGAAACAGGGAGGTGCCACTGTGCTGCCATTGTTGTGAGAAGTAACAGCAAAGACAACTGAAGCAACCAAGTATCGGGAAGAAAGCAGGGTCACAGTCAGGTGTTGTGCTAGAGGCCTGGGAAAACACTTGAAACGTGCTTTTGCTCCACTAGTTTCAGCCAAGTTTTAAATGCCCAGAAAGGATCTGGAAGGTTGCCAAGACAACAGCATTTTGAAAACCGCAATGTTCAGGTTTGGGTGGGGATGAGGAACGTGTTCAAGTTATTCTGCAGTATCTGGAGTCACAAGCCAGCGGTCGGTAATGCCCAGCAGGAACTGACACAGCCATCACAAAGTTCTATTATTCCTTTTACTCAGCACAAACCACATGTTTTTCATTAGGTCCAAATTGTAAAAGAAAATATATACATATTAAACAAAAATACCAGAGTTCTGTGAATGTGTGTTTGGCAGTTTGCATTCAGGTTAC
The DNA here is from genome assembly GCF_000699105.1 of Pygoscelis adeliae. Classification (NCBI taxonomy): domain Eukaryota; kingdom Metazoa; phylum Chordata; class Aves; order Sphenisciformes; family Spheniscidae; genus Pygoscelis; species Pygoscelis adeliae. The sequence goes on from NW_008825521.1 coordinate 12,731, forward strand.
AAATACTCACACTGTTCACTCATTTTAGAAAAAAGCTGTTTTACAAGGTTGTGATCCGCAGTCAAATAATGCGAGACATGCCATATTCTCAGACATGATTTCGGCCCACACGTCCTCAAAAAAACAAATAAACAAAACCAAGTAAACTATATCATCCTGCACTTAACAGCTTGGTTGGTTTGGGTAGATTAGTGCCTCAGAACAAAGAGGTTTATGGATCAGAGACCTCTTCAAGTTTTCTGAATGTTTTAAGCCTGGTTTCCTAAGGACGCAAGACTTCTGCGTTCACACCATCCATCTGTCATCTCCCCCCACCTCCTCCACCCCCTATCTTTTTAACTCACTGGCCAATTTTAAATAATTTTATGTAATTTGGCAGGCAGATGAAGAAGGCTCCAACACAGATTTCAGTTTGACAAAGTTTGTGAAAAATCAGTGGACTAGAAAGTGATCAAATGAGCGTCCTTGCTGAGGAAAGAAGCCCGACAGCTACCTCTGCCTGTCCTGCTGGCCAGCTGCATGCACAGCTGGGAAGGCACGGTCCCTTACCCTGTCCAGCCAGGGAACAAGGGGGGCCTGTTGTGCCCCAGCAGGGGCTGTGTCACATGCACACGTCAATGCACTTGTCACCGTAACTGCAGCTCATGCCACCGGGGTTTAGATGTAAAATTCTGCCGCCCCTTTCTACAAGCACGTTGTTCACTGGCATTGTGCACAGCCCTGGATTTCACTGTTGAGAAATCTGCGAGAACAAGCAGTAACTGTTCAGCAGCAATATAAGTTAAGGTAGTGTTTACGCCATAAAAGTATGCTGTGCTGGTGAAACATGTATAGAAGGAAGCAGTATCTGAGAAGGGATTGTTTTATGAGGGGCTGACTTTAACATGACTCATTTAGCACAGAGCAGCAATTGTGACTTTATTAAAAATCACCATGTTCTGGAGTGAACTCCTTGGCTCGGCTACATGTCCTGCCAACTTGAAGTTCATCAGAAAATAGGTCTTGCTGAATTCCCATGGAAAAGTTCTGGAGTGGGTCCCAACTCCGTCTCCCTCCCTGGGGATGCTGCTGGCACCCTGTCTGCGGCTCGTTTCCGGCAGGCATGGCGGGGCCAGAGCCTGATCCTGCCGTGGTGCAGATCACATCTTCTGCTGCTTTTGTAACAACTTCCTGTTGTTATTTTTGTTCCTCCACATTCATTAGGTACATTTGGTGCAGTGCTCAGACACTGCAAAGTGTTGGTACTAAATTAAGCAAAAATGCTCACTTGAGATAAAAATCAGACTTTTCACAAAAGATTTGCAAACTGCAGCCTCTGCCAGCGGAGCAGGTACCAACAACTGCTGCACACTCGGGGGCAGGATGTTTAGTAGAAAGAGCACATAACCAAGGAACAGCAAGTGTGGGAAAACAGGACTTCTTGTATTTAAGTTTCCATAGCCTTTAAGAGGATCCAACAAATTCAGATATAAAACAGATTGCTTCATATTTTAACTTTTAAGTGTATGGACTTTACATGGCCAATTTAAAACTCTCCATCAAACTGCTTTCTTCTCTCCCTTCCCCTGAAAACAGGTTTTGGGGATGGAAATACTGATCTAAACTAAATCCCAGGAGCCTGACAATCCTTCTGCAGAACTTCCCTGAGACCCTGGGACGTTGCCAGCTTTAAGCGATGGAAAGGAAGACTGCCAGGTCACAGGGCATGCCACAGATGGGATTTGACTTCTAAGCAGTCATTTAATTTAGGCCTGGAACAAGATTTATGGGAGTCTATCTGAAATCACAGAGAAAGAAAAAGATACAGGGCTGGGGGGAAGAGGCAGGTAGATGTGAATTCAGATGAGACAAACTCCAACTGAAGAGTGCAAAATATTCCTATGAGGCTCCTAGTTTCCATCTCTGTTTTACGGATGGGGAAACTAGTGCTTCAAGTAAAAAAATCCATGCTAGCAGAGTGAATAATAGCAGAGGGAAGAATAAGGACATAACAGTCCTGCTGTCCAGCTTTATGGTCTAACCCTCCTCCTTCTCCACACACTCCCTCTGCAGGGAGGATGGGGTGAAAAGGCAGAAATTTTGTGTTATTTTCTGCTTGTACCAAACAAGGCGCATCCACAACTGGAGATTTAAAATTGGGTTGGTCTTGCGGACACATTAGGCAGGAAACATCCAGCCAGCAGCCACAGAGAAGCTCCCCCAGCACGATCCCTTCTTGCATGTGGTCCCAAGACAAATGAGGCCTCAGCACAGCGAGAGGCGCAGGTATTTCAGGCACGTTCCCTGGAACAGTTTCACCAGCTACCTCTAAGGCATTTTTTGTTGCTCCTACTGTGCAGCACCTGGCCCAGAACCAAGCTGGTCCTCCTAAGCGCTTGTCATTTTCTCTCTTCCCTCTCCTCCCCTCTTAAACAAAAACAAAAAAAAAGGAGGAAAAAAAGAAAACAAAACTGTTTCCCCACAGGCTGCAGACGTAAGTGAGATGCAGGTGCAGGCTGCACAAAGCTAATGAGTTCAAATCCCAGCTCCCCACACACCCTCACACAAGATGCCCAGCCCTTTGAAGAGTAAAAATGAAAAGAGAACAAGCACAAGTACGTGCACCTGTAGGAGACGGCTGGCTGCTCCCTGCTCTGGCCAGCGGTGCAGGTGGACAAGACCCCGCTCCAGGATGCCTCGCTCACTTCATAGTCATGCCTTTTCCTGAAGATCTTAAAAGTATGACTTAAATATCAGCCTTTGTGGCACTGCAGTGAAGCTGGTCATTATTATCCCCATTTTATAAATGTAGAAACCGAGGTGCTGGGTACAGCAGGGAATTCGTTTGTCCAGATCATGCGGTTTGTCAGGGCAAAGACACAGGGTGGCTGTGCCCACCCTGGTGTGCCAGCCCCTTCCCCATCAGCTGTGGTCCTTGAGGTTTCAAAGCTCAGCCAAGGAACTCAGTTCCCTCCTTCTGTTTGTGGCAGTGACTGGCGACCGTGGCAAATGTAACATAGAGGGAGGAAACGAAAACTGCTTCTTTCCATTTTGGGATAGCAGGAGCCAGGCGAGACTCCAAATTAGGCCAGGTGTAGCAATGTGCCACCACCTGTCCTGTGTACAGCACAGCTCACAGGTGCTTTCCAAACCAGGACCCACAAACCTCCCTGCAAGAGAGAAGCCCAAGTGAGGGCCAACTGTGGATAGAGACAGGGACCAACGCCTCCCCTTCTATCTCGCTTCAAATCATTGTGAAGGCCTCCACCTCACCCTGTCCCACAGGGAAACCACCTAATAGCAGCTTTACTGAGGAGTCCTGGCAGTGATGTGTGTCTTAATCACTGCAAAGCTTTGAATGTCAGTGGGAGGGGAAACGTGTTCCTACAGCTTTAGCCAGTGCTCTCCAGAATAGTCTCTTGCTTTTCTGCTCGCAGCTTAGGTTCCTATTATTTTGCCTCTTTGCTACATATGGAGAGAAAGGGAAACTGCCTCCTACCCCTGCCCTTGACCGGCTGAGTTGCTGCCGAGCCCTTGCTGCAGAGCAAGCTCCCTCTGGGCCTGCAGCATTACACTGCTTGCACTGCCCTGCACATCACTGCACTAACCAGAAAAACAAGAGAGGCTTCAGCCCTGCCCTTGCAGAGACCCAGATCCACGTCTGTGGCATTCAGCTGTCTTCCCTGCCCTCCCAAGGATCTACCTTTCCTGCTGTCTCTGCCCAGCATCACCTCTGCTCCTCTGGGCAGTGCTGTGAGCGGTCAGCCCTTCCCTGCGCTGCGTTCCAGTCCTGGACCCCACAGCAGATCCTGACTCTGTGCCCTGTTTGACAAGCCTTGTCTCACCCGCCTCCTCACTCTCCAGCCACCAGCCCTATACGTCACACTGCAACACGGCAAACTTTCCTTAGTCCTAGAACACCTCTCCTGTACCCCAGGCTGGCAGGCACACAGCCTTTCGCTACGTGACATTCACAGTCATGTACCTGCCTGCTCACGGGCAGTCCCACAGAGCCATGCTGTTACAATGCTTCATATCCAGAGACTGTAAATGTGCAAACCCCAGGAACAAGGATGCAATGCTGACACCCACACCCATGTGCCAGTGCCTGGATTGAGACAGAAGCCATTAGATCCTGCAGTCAAGAGCGGATGGGTGCTGAGATTCCCCAGAGCCCTGCACACATGCCACTTAACAGGAAAAGAGCAGCCGCCAGCACCCTTGCTCACTCTGACACACAGCTCTGCAGGGCCGTGTCAGCACGCTTTGCTGTGCAGACCCAAGGCCAGTGGAAAGCCTCCCTGCCTGGCTGGAGGTCTGGGCTGCTCTGCAGTCAATCAGGATCACATCTGGGTTTGCATGTCACTTGTGGCAGCTCCTGCTGGTGTGTGGTGCTCCAGCACACAGGGCAGGACACGGCTGTGCTGCCAGGCCGTTCGAGAAGCCCAGAGGGCCCAGGCCGATGGCAGCACCCAGCCGGGGGGTGCTAGGGGGAGAGACTCGGACCCTCCTCCCTTCCCACAAATCCCTCTCCTGCCTCCTCCCATCCTGTATTAGCTGGTGGAGACTTTCCTTTCTCTGTGGTAGGTTTTTTCTTTCGCAAAGCCCTGGTTTATTTAAAGCATGTGGTCCCACAGCAGGCAGCATGGAGGGAGTGGAGGGAAACGTGCTGGAACTGGGGAGTGGGCTCTGCCGTGGCAGGTGACAGCAGGGTGGGAGCACAAGGAGGGGCCCCGAATCCTGTCTGGTTCCCCAGAAACTCGGCTCTAACAGCCCTGGGGGTTGGGAGATCCAGTTACCCACTGAACAGATTCCCCTTGGCTGGTCTGCCCAGAGGGCAGGATACTGTTCCTTGCTTCTTGCTGGGAGCAGCTGGTACTGGTGGAAGTTAACCCTTTCATCTGCATCACATTTAGTGTCGCACTCTGCAGCTGTCTGGGCAGGTGGAGTCCCGCAGGCTGGGGCTCTCCATGTGGCTGGCAGGCTGGGGAAGCCCCTGCTGTGTGTCAG
>NW_008825521.1:17737-48313 GCF_000699105.1 Pygoscelis adeliae
CTGAGCAGCTTTCCCCACCTTGGCTGCTTTGCCATTTACTCACCAGGAAATGTTTCAGCTTCGCAGAGAGTTGCAAAGCACTTTCTGCCTCTGGTTATTAACCTGCATGCAGGGCTGCAAGGGGCCGCAGAAAGTAGGACAGGAAGCCGGGGGTGTGCTTAGCCCCAGTTCAGGAGGTCCTGTGCGCATCCAGCCACAGTGTCGCAGCTGGTGACAAGGGGCTAAATCCATTCTTGGTGCAAACAAGTGTGACTCGCAGTCAAAACCCAAAAGCCAACATAAAACCAGGTCTGAGCTGGACCCTGTGGGGTGGCAGCACGCAGAGCTCTGAGCTGAGACCAGCTGCCTGTTTCCTCAGGGAGCTGAGCCGGAGCTCTGGCCAATGTGCCTGATTTCCCTCTCATTTATTTTAGACTTTCAGCAAGACACACAGCTACTCCCGATTTACACCAGTGGGAATAAGCGATGGTCCAGGCCCCTCCTCCCAGAAGCCTGGCTGTGGTTCCTCAGATTTCTTCCTTGCAGAAAGCACTGAGAGTCCATTTTTTCCCTGTTAAATCATCTGATTTTTTTGGCTCCACTTTCGATAGGAATTCTTTCTTTCTTTTGCATTAATTTTGCCCAGTTCCAGCACTGACCCATGTTTATGAAAGGGGCTTATGAGCTGTAATGTTAACTAGCCTCAGTTTGCTGATTCAGCAGCAGAATAAATAGGTAATTACACTCTGCCATATGTGTCTCTAATTCCAAATAGATGGTGTCCAAAAGGCGCTGTGCATTACCGGCGGATGACTGGAGTTGGGACTGTAAAAATGAGTAAATTGGTCCCCAAGGCCAGAAAAAGCTCTGTCAAATCCCACTGTTTATATCATACTGAGTGGCTGACTTGTGGTTATTTTGTAATTTAATACTGCTAAATGTCAACGGGAAATCCTTTCAACTACAGTTTGATACCTAGTGACAGAAAATCATTCAAGACTTAGACAAAGCAGCTAGCTCAGAGAGATGCATTTTTTTCTTTTAATCTTTGCATAAAGAGTGATCTTGCAGCAGCTGCCCTGCCCTGGAGGGGAGAGGGCAAACACACTGCTTGCGTCTTCTTCCCCCAAAGATGCACCCTTCCTATGCCATGCCCGAGGCAGTGACTGCCAAGTGTTGGGCAGGGCTGCCTGTATCTCTCTTTCCTAGAGCAGGAGTCGCTGGGGTCAGTGTTCCCTGTGCCTCCCCAGTCAAGCTCAGCTGGGCAAGTTTTTTTACTCCTTGTCCTGCACAGCCCAGTGTATGAGACCAACTCTTTTGCCTGCATGTTTGTTTATAAGAAAACAGAAAACCCAGAATGGCCACATTCTCCATATGCTTTCTGTAAACAAATCCAAATACTCATGCACATGCAAAGGCTGCTCAAGCTACCCTGGGGAAGGAGCTGCAGAGAAAAGATTGCAAGTGACTTGTGACGTGTCTCTTTCAAATGATGAACTGAATCTCGTATGTCGTGTTAAATAAATACGTCTAAACTCGCCCAAAGGAGCCTACTGCACTGCATTCAAAGTGCTGTCCTGCCCACCCAAAGAGCTCCCTGAAGGACTGCTGCTGGGGAGCCATTGAGACAGCAAACAGGAGTCATCTGTTCTGGTGCTTCCAGCTGCTGGTCACCTCCTCAGGCAGGGACAGTCATCCCCTTTTCCCTGGGATCAGAGCACCGCAGTGGTGCGTGTGGCAAGGATGAAGAGACTCAGCTCAGAGCTGGCTGTGCACAGGCCAGGGAGACCTGCCATAAGCTCTGCACTTTGGCAGGAAATTGTGCCCGGCACTTGCCATGGGAGGGCACCAGCCTGTGACACACACGGCGGGGGGGACACTGACCACAGCCCAGCCCAGACATGCAAGTGGGGAAGAGCTTTTTCTTCTTTATGTGCAAACACAGAACTCTGCTTGGTACAGGTTCAGGCTATATTTCAACAGTTCTTTGTGCTGGGCAGCGGCAGCCATGTTTTCCGGGGCTGCTGTCCAAGCAGGGTCTACTGCACCTGATATTCTTTGCTCAGTCTGTCTCCAGCAGATCTCTCATCTCTAGGGGCTGAACAGAATAATTAGAGGTCTGAGAGCTGACAAAGCCTGTCTGGTGGATGGGGTAATTTACAAATGCTCAGACTGTCCACACTCCTAAGCCAAAGGGGAAGCTTAATTAGAGGCACAGGAGAAATTCATCTTGGAGAAAATTAGGGCAGAGAGAAGCCCCACCCCACCATAGGCAGAAGGACACCCTCAGTGCAGCCTGCCCCTTCAGAGAATCCTCCTGCTGGCACAGGGCAGGGAGCAGGGCTTTGCTCGGAAGCAATGGGCAAGTGGCGGCCCTGTGCCTAAGCAAAAAAGCTACAGTCGTCCGCTCATTGACTCTTCGCTCCCTCCTGCTTTGAGAAGCTCTGACAAGATGTGCCATACTAGCTCAAGCATCTCTCCAGGGCTGCATGGCCCGGCCTTATGTTGGCAATTGCCAGCTCAGGCTAATGGGGTCTGCGGGGAAGCTGTTTCACACTCAATTCTTCTGTTATACACTGTTAGCTGCAAAGTGGGGGGAGCTGCACAAGCTGCTCAGGCAATATGTCTGCACAGATCCCACAGGATCCTGTCTACTGCTCTTCAGTGATCCCTTAGGATCCAGCCTGCTTCCTCAGGTTTAGGCCAGTGGCCTCTAGAAAATGATGACTGAGCAGCTCAAACCTTTCTCTGCCCGGCTGGGGGAAGAGTGGAGTCACGTAGCAGGAGCTGCCTGACTCCGCGTAGCATCAAGGCAATGGGCACCAACATAAATTCAGACCAGGCTAGAGGCTGTCACAGTATCAGGAGCATGAGAGGCTTGTGTCACAGCTTCTGGGGCTCTGCCAATACTTACAAGAAAGTACTTCAAAGGTTTGTTCCTTACAAACCCCCCAAAAATCTGGAGAAGCCCCGTGATTTAGGAGACAATATTCTCCCAGTATCTCCTCTCCCAGTCTGGGGGATGGAGCTATTTTGTGGCTAAGGCAGCCAAAGACTGGGGCACAGAGTCTTTGTGTTCCAGCACAAAGATCTGTTCCAGCAATTTGCTCTGGGGCTTTAAGCAAATCCTTTTTGGCCCAGCTTCTTGCAGGCACCTGACAGAGACAGGAGCCAGTGTCTAAATGCATTCCTTCTCTCAGAGTCTTACTTTCCCCATTTGTAAGCTTGGTTAATACTATCTCACCCCTTCCCGGGATGGTGTTAGTCTTCATTAGCACATTTGAAGCATGCCGAGATCTGCAGATGAAAGAAATACGATAATGCAATGATACTGCGTGATTATCTGTTGGACTTGGAGACTCAGCCCTCACCCTGTATCCAGACTTGGCAGCTCCTGGCATCCCCAGAAACACCAGTTAAACAGCTGGAGCACTGAGGGGAAAGTCAGCAACATTCACACCATAGCTGCGGAGAGGTGAGCAGCTGCCCTCCTTGAGAGCCCCAGTACAACTGTAAATATTTCTGTTTCTACAGGACTGTCAATTCCTAATTCCTACTACATGGGGCAAAGGCACCTGAATTCACTCTCTAATTCTGCAGCACAGTTTGAGGAGAGGAAAATGCCCATCACACAGTAATCACTGTCGCTCCTGGAGCCCCAGAGGAGTTCCCCTCCCACCTGCAGTGTTCTGCCATGCTGTGGTGAGATGGGAAGTTTGTTTCCTTGTGGAGCCTAATCTGGTCCCTTGGCTCTTCTGATAAACAGTTCAAAGTAGGACTTACTCAGGCTAATTCAAAGCCATTCTCCTACCCTCCTCAGCACAACACAGAGAAGGATGAGGGTAGGTCCCCTGCTCTGCCTGGTAGCCTGGATGCAGCCTAAGTGCTTTCTCGGATAATCCTTATTTTTTTGTCACAATGAAGCTAGGGCCTGTGCAGGGCTCATCCCACCTGTTGCTTTCTAAATTCAGAAACTGGAGAACTGCAACCAGGAAAATAAATTCAACTCACTGGCACAGCTGAGCTGAAATAAGCCCTGTGCTAGCCCAACATGCGGAAGATGGAGTCATCTTTAAAATGATTTGGAGTGCTACAATATCACTTTGGCGTGCTAAGTACTGCCTCTCACAAACTCACCATCAAAAAACAGTTGTTTGCAGGGCTTTGGGCACCTTGCAGGAGGGGTCAATCTGGGAATGACAGTTGTTCCCACTCACAGACGGACTCCCACTCAAAAAGCAGTAACTTCCCTGGCTCGCAGGGGCCGAGTCAGACATTTCCACGGCAGGCCAGGTGCTCAGGTTAGGACTGGCTCCAGCTCAACCCACCACCGGCTTCTGCTGCTGCTACCTGCAGCTAGAGAGGCACAAGAGAAGCGTGGGATGTTCTTTAATAGGAATTACTATTCATGTGATCTTTATTTCCCCATGACCTCATTTGGCCCAAACCCCAAATTCCACAGCACCCACACTGTGCTGCATCTTCACACTTTGCTCTGCCTGAGGCCACTGGGATGCGTGTTGCATGCACAGAGTCTCCTGCGAGTGGAGATAAGGCTGGGGGAACTGAGATATGATATGTAGGGGGATTTCCTAGCTCGTAACAATATCTCAGATTTCTACTTTTGAGATCAACATGGAGGAGAAAGTCTAGTTTGCACAATATTCCCTGTAAAGCAAGGCAGCCGCTCCTGTACAGCAGAAACAGCTTCACTCTGATGCTCCCAAAGCCAAGTTAACTCCTGAACCACTTACCTCTAAAGCTCCCTACAGCAAGATCCAGCCCTTTGGGGTGCTGAGGGGACCCATGAGACAGGGATGTGTGGCTCCCCTGTGTTTTGAGAAATAACAGCTGAAGACACACAGTCCTGGTTTGTTTGATGAGGTCTCTGGGCCAGCCATACCTCCTGAAGTGAGGTCCGTTTTTCCTTGCATCCCTGGGCCTTACACAAGGGACTGCTGACTTGTGCATTTGGGGACCAAGTGCCATAAAGAGGATGCCTGGGCACATGTGGTGGCACTGAGTCCTTCACACTGAGCATGGCTAGAAAAGCAGGCTCTGGCAGGCAGGTGCAGAAGAACAGCTTTGACAGAGTGTGACTGGCCAAGACAGTCATTTGAGGAAAACCATGCTGGCCGGGGAGGTAACGTGTCCTGGCTCCAGCCCAGCGGGGTGGCAGGGACAGGGAGAGAGAAACTCCTCAGACCTGCAGGGATGAACATGGAAACAGGGCTGCGTGTACTGTTTGCCCTGGGGTAAATTGTGTTTCTGGGGGAGGAGGGCTTGGTGAGGGGTTGTCAGACATGCGGCTGTGCTTTGGCAGGCTAGATCTTGCCCTGTCACCCCAGCCTGAAGTGACACCTGCCAAGCCCTTCCACTCCGGCTGGGAGAGATTAAAGGATGGAGTGGCTGGCAGTTAAGGCTCAGTTCATTAGAAAGAGTCCTGTTAATTGGGTATTAACTGTCCTCTGCTGGAGATCGGGGACACATGGGCTGGGAATACAGGAGCTGCAGTCTGATGCTTGTCAGACATTTGAACTTTGGCAGGCTGGTGTAGCTGGCATGGGGAGGGCAGCCCAGCCCTCAGCTGGCATGTCAAGCCATGCCCCTTGGAGATTCACGGCTGCTATTGTCTTGCCCAGACTAATCCCTCTTACTGGGATGCTGGTCTGGTTTTTCCTCCTCATCCCAGATTGTGTATCACACCTCTTGGGCTTTGCTCAGTTTAAAAATGCATGTTTAGGGCTTAATCTGTGCTGCTCTAGGGCACAAAGACCAGGCTGGCCCTGAGATCACCTGACATTAAGTCCTGAAACAAAGCCCTTAGGGCAGAGTCCTCATACTCTGGCACTAAAGTCTCAATTCCTGTCGCCCAGAAACTTAACAGGATTGTCTCTGTTTAGTGGGATTATGTCTGAAAAAGCCTTTTGTTACTGCCACTCTCTGCTCCAGGATTGACAGCTGAATCAAACCAGATGGGAGTCCCACAGTCAGAGCGAGGAAATGGCGGAGGGCTGCTGACTCTGACATGGGTTGACCTTGGACAAGTCACTCCATTGCCCTACAGTTGGCCTCTCCTCCCTGGGGCAGAGGTGAGGAAGAGGCCTTCAGAGATCAAATGCCTTTTGTCCTAGTCATGCCAGGACGCTGTGTGCAGCTCGAGTAGGGGCAGGGGTTATTGTCACTTCTGTTCCTCTTTGACCTGAGAAGCGAGTCTCATGTATATCAGAAACAGCATCCCACAGTGGGTGCTGTTGGGGGACAAGCGTGTGACTTTTGGCAATACGGCAGGTCACGTTCACAGGGGGCTAAGGAAACACAGGGAGCACAGAGATTAAATGGGAAACATGAGGCTTGCTGTAAATCATTCCTGTCTCCCATTTATGTCAAACCACAGCAGTGTCGCCTCGCAATAGCACCCTGTGCTATAGGCCAGGCCTCAGCTTTCTTGGGGTTGGTGGCATGAAACTGCCCAGCGCAGAGCTCCCCCAGCTCTGCTCTGAGCAGCAGCTTGGAGAGGATGCTGCTGTAGGTGCCTTTCAATGCAGAGTTGCAACCAACCAGCTCCCGCTGACACTTGCAAAGCTGCAGTAATGACGGAAGCCTCTCTACCTTTAAGGCATAAGGTATGCTATACACAGCAAGAAGGTTTGCCTAATTAACTCCGATTGTATATGACATTGTCATGTTGATTTACTAAATATACACGGGAAATCTCTTTATTTCACCAGCTGATTGGTGACATAATCTGGGTCTGTAAGGAGCAGCCTTGACACCAATTCCCTCTGGTTATGTTACCTGTCTTTTCCACCTGCAATCGCATCAATGAAGCCCACAAGGAACTTCAATAACTAATTTATTCATTTTGCTTCTGATTTATAGTAAAAAGGAAAGGATGTCAGGATACACTTGTCTAGAATGACAATCAAGCCCAGAACCCTTCCAAGCTCACGCCTTCTCAAGAAGTAGAAGGCTTCACCTTAGCAGCATGTGCATCGTGCAGATTGCAATTACCAACCACTTCTGTGTTATGGTAGACTCACACCAGCTGGGAGAGTTTCCAGATAACACAAGCCTGGAAAAGTCAATTACCTTGCTCCCTTATCTGCTAAAGATATGGGCATCCCTGACTGACACATGACATGTTCAATCATGCTTCTCATGTCCCCACTTGCCGCTGAATAATTACTCCATGTTTACCAGGCTGTGCTGAGGTCCTGCTTTTGTACTGCACTGTGGTGGAAAGAGCACCACAGACCCCTGGGATCACTTGTATGAGCAGCAGGCACAGGATGAAGACTTAAGCTGAGGCAAATGAATCCACAACTGTCTGTGGATGAGTCCCAGTAAAAATGCAGTATGGCTCAAGGAACTTCCACATTATTCAACCTTACTTACACTGAAGTACAGATTTTCAAATCTGCATTTGCTATCTAAAGAAAATGGACTCCAAGACAGCTCTGAAAATCTCATACTAAAACTTCTTCCCTCTTGTGCAACATGGGAAATTTTCAAAAGTTTGTTTTGGCAGCAAACTGTTTTCAGTATCTAACCATGTGCCAGAAGGTCAAGGCTTTCCTCTGCAGATGGAGAGCAGAGAAATAATTACTGATCTCCTCTTTAGAGGCCACAATGAAATCTCTTTCCGAAAGAGAATACGGTCCTATGTGAATTGCTGAAAAGCAGCTGTTGTTAGTTAGTGGTGCCTCCAGAGCACTGCTGCAGACTTCCACTTGCACAGGTTTGCAGTAACTGGGCTGGTCTGTGGCATGTGCAGCTCCTGCAGAACCTGCCCTGCATTTTTCAAGGCTGAGAGAGACCAGGAGCCACGTTCCCTGCTCTCAGCATAGAGGTGGAAGGAGCATTGCTCTGCACCATTCATCATGCCCCAGATCAGCACGTCACCATCCCAGGCCACCACAATGGCATTTCCCATTGACCACAACTCTATTTGACATTGTTTCCCAAACTTTGAGCTTTTTTTTTAAGGCCCAGCCCATCACTGAAGCCGTTATTCTCAGGGGCCGGCAGTGTAAGTGGCCTTACACTGGCAGAGGCACCCTGGGAGACTAAGAATGCCTCCTTCAGCAGTTCTCTGAACTGCTCCAATTTCTGCCTGGAACAACTAAAGTTACAGACCAAAACCACTTCCTCCTGCACATGGACTGTCCTCATCAATGCAGCACTCCTCATTGCAGTGAAACAAGAGCCTCATTTGGCAGAGCAATCAAGGGAGCAGGGTTAGCTACTCAAAAGGGCTGTGCAGATACTCTGTGTCAGGCGTGGAGCCTAGCTCAGCAACAGAGAAAGCAGGGGACAGGGGAACATGCAACTCCATTGGACGAGAGCCTAGTTAAGATCAGTCTGTGTCAGCCCAAAGCTTAATCTGGATTGATGCAAACTGCAGAAAGTATCATTAGAGGCTGTCTGGGGAAGTCACAGAGCTTCTCTGCTCCCTTCTTGTCTTCCCCAATAATAGAGATATTTCTGTTTACAAAGGTGGACTTGATCCTCAGAATTTCCTCTGTAGATCTCTAGTATTTGCGTGTGTCATGCTGTTTTCCCTGGCTCATTAATCACTCACTGTGCTTGTCAAATTGGAGCAGTGCCTGCCGTGCTCCCGCAACCTGCTATAGGGGCCCCAGGCTGAGTGTTTCTACTGCTACTGTATAGCTGCTTTATGGCACTTCAGAACACAGCCCCACACGGTGTGCCCAACGCACACTTTTGCAGCACACCCTAAGAGCCCCCACATCACCACGGGAGCATTGCCCTGGCAGACCGCATGGCACACAGCTGGCTTGTTTGCTACAGAACAAAAAGCTTTCCTTAAATTCCAAATAAAACATCTTTCATCATCCCTGGGGTCAGTCTAGTGTCTCCCATACTCTGACACACATATACATGCCTGGCCTTTGCTGTACCTCCAGCCCAGCCCCCAGTGAGCCAAGATCCTTGTGCCTGGGGCAGGAGAGCCTCTGGCCGGGTCCTGCTCTACACAGTACACAATACAAGTGCTCTCCTGCTCTAGACTTCAAACCTCTCTCTCTTCCATTACATTCTCACTCTTTGGCTCATTTTCTTCCCCTTCAGCAAACAAGAAGGAAAAAGAGAAAAAATATGTCTGTACGCAGCCTCATGTCCACTGGCTTTAAGGGTTGTTAAGTTCAGGCCAGGGCTGAGATTTGCTTTGCAGGTGATAGCCTGTTTTCTCCCTGCACATCTCACCCATAGCACGATGCTAGCTCGTTTCTTCTCTTCACTGGTAGCAATGGCTTTTTACAGCACAGTCCCTGTCTTTGAAATGAGGTGAAAGCATATCTTGCCCAGCCACCCCAGGGAGTGGGAGAACTGTGGGGAGAGAAGGAGAATATGTCAACAATATGTCAGGAGAGTTCCTGAGCAAAGACCTGTCTACAGCAGAGACAGCCTGGACCGGTGAGACAGGTCCAGGTACGGTTTAAACAAGGTCACTTGGAGCCGGGATGCGGTTCAGGCCTGTCTCAAGCAGAGCGGGGTTTGTCTCTGCAGTGTGCAATGTCTCTGCTGATTAGGAGCAAAGCCCATCTCCTCCTTCCTGCTTTCCCCGTCAGCTGGAGCACACGGTTTTCAGGAACAGCTTCCTTTTTTTCTTCTCTCTTGTTTTTAATGATCAGTCTCTGTGATTGGCGTGAAGAGCTGAGTCCTGGTAGGGTTGGGGAAATTCGATATTGCTAAGACCAGGACAGGAAACAGCAATGTGTTCCTGCAGTCACAACTCCACATTAAGTAATTTGTGTATTAAACTGAAGATGACACAATGAAATACTGAAATTATCTTGGTGTACCCCAGCCTACGGGGCAAAATGAACTTAAAAGGGTTCAATCTGGTATTTCTAAGACACCTATCACCTTGTTATCAAGCTTTGGAACATCTATTTAAGCGTTTTTCAAAGCTGATCTATTAGGGTGGGAGCAGGATGAAGGGAGGCTCAGTCAGAGGGCCTTGTGCAGAGCGAGGCACATGCCGACAGCACCCCCAGTGAGCCCTGGGGCCATGGGACAGTGGGATCCCTCATCCAACACTGTTCTGCTATGCTCAGTGTTAACAATTTAAGCTGCAAGGAGTGCCGTGTGGTCCCAGACAAGGAAGCTCTGCAAGATCCCCATCCTACTGAGCAAGCCAGGGATAACAGGGGACAGCAGGTGTTCCCCTGGACACTGATGGGAAAAATCCCACAGGTTCAAGGTAGTTCTTTCCATTTGAAGATTTTTAACAAAAATGTCCCTGAGCTTCCTGGTCTAAAGAGCTAGATGAGAGACTTCAGGAAAGCCAGGTCTCTCAGGAGATTACCAAGACTGCCTATTTTTAGTCAAGTCAGAGGTACCCCAGGTGTAGTGCAAGTCATGGCTGATTGACACCCGGCATTAACCAGAAGGGCAGCTGGGTTCCCACTGAGGAGTGGAAAAAGTTAACTCTGCCTCATCTCCAATTGCAGAGCTGAGAGCTCCAGTAGCCAGGACAGACACATGGCTGCCTTTCTGCGCATGCTGTTTACTTTGCTCTGTATCAAAATATCAAAGACTGGACACCCAGGAGGAAACCCGGATGCTTGCTCTTCAGCATGTCTGTGTCCATGCAGGGCTGTGAGACCAGCTGAGGCTCCTATTTTACCTTCCCGTTTCAACTTTTCACCAGTGAAAATCAGAGTTTGAAGGACAGTCTGAAGTTGAAGCTTAATGTAAAGTTACTTTTGAAGTCTTATTTGAATGTTAAAATGAAACCGTGTAAACCTCTAGTTGAATCCCATTAATAGCTATTAAATTTCCCAAAGGAGTTAATAACAAGTTATTGATTTGTATGCTTAGCAGTTGAGCAATGAAAACAAAAAACCAAGACCACAGAAAGCTGGGAGGCTAATGCCAGAATCACACTTTGACACAAACAATCACTGGAAAATATTTCACTTAAGGTTTTCCATATGACAAGTCAAAAGAGGGAATACAAAAATCATTGTCTTTAAATGTGAAGCTGAACTGTTGTAATCCTATGGATTGTTTCAGGTAGAATATATGCCATTTTCACAGTGCTGTGATAATTTCTTTCCTACTGTTCACTAGGAAATTGCAACAAGAGCCTTGAAAACACATACTCGTACATGTCTGTGAAAGTGAAGAGTAGGCCAGCTGAGCAACACTCCCCTTCTCACTAACTCACTTAACGATGTGCTTAAATATAAGCTACTGCTTAGTCACATGCCCACAGATACACATACATTTCCATTCATATTTCCTTCATCCCAAACTAAGTATTTCTATTAAAAATCTCTACAAACACAGAAAGGCAAGACATACCTCCAGTATTGAATGGCAATTAAGCAATTCCCTTTCCTCTAAAACTCGTCTATTGTAATCTTCATCAAGAAAATCAAGCCAACCCAAAGCAAATTAATATAGATATGCCTGCTCAAAGTAAATAATTGTTAGAGCAATCTCTCTACTGGGAAGGGTTTAATTCTCTTCTTTTCTTACTGTTTACAGAGTCACTGGCAAAGAAAGGACATGTTTCATTTTCTCCACTTCAGTGGGGTGATCTAATGGACTGGAGTGGATTCACTAAAGCTCTAGAGCATGGTATAAATGGGCAACAGCCATTAGACAATGCAGGAACAAGACAAATCAGCCTTTTTTAGCTTCAGGTCCTCTACATAGCCCATGGGATTGAGCTAACGCAAGAATTAGCCAAATAGAAAACCAAGCATTCAGCCCTTAACAGCAGGAGCTGCCTTCCCTCAGGGACAGAATGCTTCCCTGCAAGCAAGACAGAGGGACACTGGGAGGAGACATGGTGGCAGAGAGCCACAATTAGGGGGGCTTTGTGGTGAAGGTAGCAGGGGAAGGGGATTTTCCACATCACATCTTATTGGGAAGGAGTTTGTGGAGCCTGTGATACTGTTTCCCTGGCCCAGGTGCAGCCCCGACAGGGCTGCATTTTCAGCTGAGACTGTAGGTGTACAGGCTGCCTGCCAGAGGATGCCTGGGTTGAGAGATGGGCCCCATAGCCCAGCCCCAGGTTGCTCTGTGCTGTCCTCTACAATGCCTTCACCAGTTAGAGCAGTCCAAATTCCCTTTGACTCATCCCTGTGGGGCAGCTCTGCACTTATTTGACTGACTTCTGAGAGCATTCCCCGGCATAAGTGATCAGGAAAAGAAATTTTCAAAGTCACCTGAGTCAGCATCATTCACAAGCCTAACCTGTACTTCACCCACACAGGCACTTAGACCAGAGCGGCTTACAGGCTCTTCCAGTCTAGGCACCAGAAACAAGTCTGTGTCTGATCTCACTGCTCACCCCAAAAGAACAGAATTGCTGTCTGGAATATCTGTGATCAATATACAGAATCAGAGAGTCTGAAATAGTTATTGTGGAACAGAAGTGAAAGTCGTGCTTCGACACACCACCTTGTTCCTGGAACAGGCACAGAAGCTAAATGAGCTGTAGCGATTAGTCACTGCTCTGACCTCGTGCTTTGGCCAGCATGGAGTCACAGGGCTGAAACAATGCCATTTCCCGTGAAAAATGATTCAGAAGTCTAATGCATACCCCACTTCCCAGCCTCATTTGGTGTCTCCTAATTCCACTGTATTTCTACCATTATTCAAATACTACATCCCTTTGAAATGCCTGTAAAGACACCTGTCCTGACTTGCCAGAGGGTTCAGTTCATGCTTTTCTCCCACATCTCTTTCTACAACCTTGCTTGATTTCTCTGCCTCTGTGGTGGAAACAACCACACTGGCCTTGCTGCAACGTAAGTGAAGAGGAGTTGCTCCACTAAGTAAGTGAGAAAAAACATTATAAGGAGAAGGCAGGCCAGCACATCCAGCATTCCCAGGGTGTCTTGGACGATGAGTACAAAGGCCTGCAATGCATTTGTTGCTATTGTACATATATCTGTGCCTGTATGTGTGCTGACATTCAGACAGGACAAGAGAGATTTGCTTTTCCCATTGTTCGCTCCATTTTGGCTCAGGACCGTGAGTGAACTCAGACAGATCCATCCTGAATGCACGTCTTCTACCTTCCTCTCTGCAGACAGGTGTCCTGATGCAGCACTGTGAACAGCTTTATAAAGACAAGTGCACTTTGGAGTGTGACCCTCTGAAAGGCATTTACAGCTAATGGGGGAAGGCAGAGAGAGAATAAACATGTATTTTTCAAAAGCCAGTGTAAAAATGGTGTAGAATTAAGCTAGCAGAATAGAAATTACAGCTGGAGCCCATGATCCAGGCTGAATGACTGAACAGCTGGAGGCCTTGTCCTTGAGGTGCCAGGGGGGTGGCTTGTTCTTCAGGTAGCTATTTACCACTAGCACATTTCCAGATCTATTGGAAAGTGTTGTTACAGTTTCAAAACAATGGTCACCTCTCCTTACACCAAAATAAAAAACAAAGGCTGATAAAATACAGAGTAGCCTCACAGGCAATTGGAGGTATGGCAGCTCCTACCCACTGGGTATAATTTTTAACAACCCAAACCAGCTCCAGAATAAAGCACAGAAAATGTCAGCCCTTTGTATGAAAGGGCTTTTGAAAAAGCCAGGCTGATTCCAATCTGCCAGAGGCATTAAGACAGCATATGTCACAGTGCCTGGGAACTGAGAGGCTAAGAGTTGGCTCCAATGTGCTGGATAATGGAGCCGCTACTACTAGTCCAGTGAGCTCCGGCTGCCACCCTGCTCCTGGTAGCAGTTTCCAGCATGCTGGCACTTGGTGCAGGCCACCTGCAAGCCAGATTTGGTCTGTCGGAGGAAACTGGGACCTATTCTAGTTGCCCAGCTGCAGCTCAGCTCATTTGCAAGAGGCAGCCTGCCACATCAGAACTCCTTTAGGAAGCACCAGGAGGCAAACCAATCTGCTGCCTCTGAAAACAAGATGGATAGGAGGGTGCATCTCTGCCCCTGCTTAGATGGGGAGCAGAGGGGATTGCTGCGGGAGGCAAGAGAACGCAAGGCCTGTCTCCTCACCGAACACCCTCTGCTTTGCTTCAGGGAAGAGCTCTGACATCCCCAGGCTTAGACATAAAACTCCAGGGCAACTGAAGTTTGTGCCAACATCTCCTGGAGACTGCTAGGGCCTGGCACACCAAATGCGGGTAGAGACCTTGCAGGGCAGGGAGACGCCCCCAGCAATTGCCTCTCCAACTCTGCTTTCCACCAGCTGCCCCTCTTCCCAGGCAGAGGCCACCCCTCACTGACTGCCATTGTGAGCAACACCCACAGCTACTCTGGCCAGAGAGGATCTACTGTTGAAGAGGCCACGTGGGTAATCTAGTCCCTTTTGGGGCCAGCCATGGACATATTTCATGCCATGGCATTGACAAGGGATGTCAGTGTCCTCAAGAGTCAGTGACCAGCTGAGCAAAGAGGGAAGAGAGTCAGGACTGGTCCCTGCAGACCTAGTGAAACAGGAGAGTTGAAGAGTTTGTCCTGGGTCTTAACCTTGGGGCCTGGTGCATGGTGGAGCCAGATAATTGGGTTGGACCAGGGCTCTGTGCTGCTGCTCCAGATAAGGCTGCAGAGCTTGTGGGGCAATCCTCTGCCTCTTCTCGCTGCCAGGAGGGACTGCCACCATGCTGTTCCCTGCCATGCTCTCAGCCTGGCCACGCAGCTCCCCTTGGAAACTACATCATCTGATCAGCTGCAGAGCAGCGCTGGATCTGGGTCTGCACCCGCTCCCCACGGCAGCTTCCTTCTGAACAAGAGCTAAGCAAGCACACAGCACACCAGAGAAGCTGCTGAGCTACGACAGCAGTGTTGGGAGCTGTGTCATGGCACTGGTAGGTGATATGTACCCAGGGAGCATGGAGAGAACTAAGCCAGAGCAGAATAATGAAATATTGCCATCTTTTCCCAGGCCTGGCCTTTTGTGAGATACACCTTCCTTCTCTTCAGTCATACATTCCTGTTCTCCTGCCAGAATGCAATCTCAGACCTAACAGTAGAGATGACTGAAATGCCTGTGCTCACACATACCCCTGTATCCTCTTTCTTGCTCCACCTGGAAGGTGTCTGCTCAACTACCTGAGGAGAAACAATAAAATTGCCCCTCCACAGTCAACTGTCAGCCTCTGGGAGAGCAGTGCTGTTCATGGCTATTTATGTTTCAATAAAAAGCAGTGGAAATACAACCACAGAATAGAACAAGAGACCCATGTCCTCTTGAAAGAAAAATTGGTCATTCCCACATCTATTGGCCTGCTTTCTTACCAGAAACCAGTGGCCAGGTGGTATGGACAGGAATGAGTCAGACACAGGACTGGTCGTAAAGTGAGCAGGAAATGAGAAGTATTGTCTGTGCAAAATGTGCTTATCAGAGGGCTGGAATGAAAATGTTCATTTTCTTAGGGAATATTTTTAGTGGAAAAGTTTCAAGTATTTTTTTTAAGAAAAAGGCCTAATGCTTCAATTTTTCACTTTTATTTTTTCATTACAGAGAAAGGTTTTTAAACCGTGGAAAGGCTATTATTTGTGGGATGAAATGTTCCTCTGACATTAGCCCGCAGTGAACATCCCAGGAACGCCAGTTTACTGGTAGGAATGATCACAAACCAGCAAATCCTAAACCACCCTGAAAGAATGTTCCATAAAGGGAATGATGGGCTCATAAACCAGCTTTTGCACCTGATGCCATGAGTAACACTTACCCAGTTTGGGAAGTGAAATGCTATCACATGCACTGCATGTCAAACCAGAGCAACACAAACTTCAATTGTACATGCTGGCAGTTTCCTGTCACAAACAAACTGCAGACCAAGAACTCCTCATTACTACCTCAATCATTTCAAAGCCTAAATGTAATTATCATGATCTGATCAGGGACACCAGAGAAAGAGGCATAATTTGCTGACAACAGTATTTGCAATAATTAATCTCCCAGATCTTGCCTTACAGGGTCATAGACATCTTGAAATGGGAAATGGGATGTTTAAATCATTTTTGTCCCTTTAATCATCTGCACCAGCCGGGGCGACTCAGGGCCTCCAGCCCAGACTCTGGTGGGTCCAGAGAGGACAGGCAGGGCTCGGGCATTCCCACCCGGGGTCCAGCAGGCTACCTTAGGCCCCTTTCCTTCCAAGGGACCAGGACTCTGCAAATCAGGAGGAAAAGCCCTGCTTTCAGTTAATGGAAGGAGCTGTAAAGCCTTTACAGACATCAGTTTAAATAGCATTTATCAACACTGGAGTAGTTCAGCATGGAGGTTGTAGCCCTAAACCGAAATGCCATCAAACTAAGCCCACAAGCTCTGGGGTTTACCACAGGGTGAGTGTGGGGAAGTTTCAGCTATACTGATGAATAAAGAAGACACCCAAATAAGACGGGTGTAAAATCAGTAACCAGAGAGCATGTCTCAAGCAGGCTTGCAGCCTAGCAGGATGGGGATGAGTCAGGCAGAGCAGACAGGGCACAGGGAGGGTTTAGAGGAGCCAAGTCAGGCATTAACCTTGCCCTGCAAGGTGCCAGGAGAGCCGGAGGAGCTCAGCATCTAAAGCCTCGCTAGTCCTTGGCCTTGCTGACACTACCCACAACAATCCAGTGACTGTCAGTGGGAATAGCTGGATGCTGTGCTGAAGACACCTCCACTCCCTCACAAAAATCAGGGATGTGCCCCACATCTTCCCTGTGCTCTGTCTGACCGCAAAGGGCTTCGTTTCAGCCACCCAGCTTGCGTCAGGAGGAAAAGGATTACATGAGCAGGGGCATGCGTGTCTCCAGGTCTGCCCACGTGCTGCTTGTCTTCACGGCATCCAGGCAGGTGGGTGGTGCAGTGTGAGATGGGAATTGGCTAATGCTGCTGTAGCAGCCATATGCTGTGAAAATGAGCCTGAGAGAGTAATATTTCTTTCATGGGGAAAAAAAACCTGCTCACTTGAAAAGCAGCTGAAGCAGAGATTAAAAAGGGTGCCTGAAAGAGGTAAATAGAGCCAGGATGCAAGCTGCATGTGGAGTCGCCATTTCCAGTGTTGAGCTCTGGCCCCTGGGCTGAGATTGGCTCACTTTGCTCCCTGGAATGAGACCTGTCAAAACTCTCCTACCTTTGATCACCTTTTGCAGGAAAATGATGTACACAGTAGATGCTCATTAACATTTATGTAAGTCATCTGCTGCAGTAGCAGCTTATCTTGTCTGCTATTTGCCTGTGGGGAAAAAAGAAAACTCACAAAAGGCCTGCACAGAAAAGCCCCAGGACCACAGCACTGGAAAAATGTTGCTGAAACGTCCATCTGATCCCTCAGCACTAGTCTTACTTCTTGCTCCCATAGTAATTCCTACAGAGGCAGAAGCAGCTCAGGGGGGGAGCTTCCCAGCTAAACTCTTATGGTTGCTATACCAGGTTAAGTGGTTAACTGGATGCGCTCTGCTTTTAGAAAATGGTTCACTGAGCACAGCTGTCACCAAATGACAGCATAGCAGAGACTGAACAAATGCATTCAGGGGAAATCAGATAATAGAGGTGGAAAGTGTCTTGCGATCCATTTAACTGTGTCTGCTCCCATAAGAACACCACAGAGACGACTGGATTTGGTAAACCAGCATGACCGTGCACACACACATGGTGGAACACGCTCACACACAGCAACCCTCGGGCAGGGCAGGGCAGAATGTGTGACCCTGCCAGCAGGCTGCTGGGACCAACATGGACATGACTAATAGTCTCTGTGAGCAGGACTGGAGGGAGGGATGGGCACTGTACTCCGGCCAGGACTGATCTCAGTAAGCTTGTTGCTTCACAGAGCCTCTCCAGCAGATGAAATCTCATCAAAGCACTGTATGGCATTTACACTGAGCCAGGTGAGTCTTGCAGGCTCTCCTGCTCACCTGGCTCAGACAGACTCAGACCACTCTCCCCACTGTTGGCTTAATAATTAAGAAGTTGTTCTTGCCAGGTTAAGGATACATTTTCCTTTGAAGAGCAGCCGGCTCTGTTTACCCCTAATTGCACTCTAGGTAAGAGGTTAAGAGGAGAAAGGATCTTATTATCTGGGTAAGCAAGCTGAAAAAAAAATCCCCAACCAGGAGGGCCAGCGCAGCTGTTCCTGCTTCTCCAAGGGCAGGACTCTGCCTCTGGAACTTCCCCAGAGCCTCATCCCTACCCTGGAGAATTAATTATCTGCTCCTTGTGCCTGGGCAGGGAGTGGAGAGAGATGATTCCTTTGTGTTATGAGAGGAATTGTAAGACAGGTGAATTAGGTCTCGCTCAGTGTTCAAAGTCAATTACAGCCCAGCCTGGAACAGCTCAGGTCTGCACGACTCACTGTACCTGGTATACGGAGTCCTGCATGTGTCCATGCACACAGAGCTGTGTTGAAGCAAGGAAGGATTTCTTCTGCAAGGGCCTGAGACTACTCAGGCAAATCCTATTGATCAGCTAAGGTCTACAGAATAAAACCCTCGTGACATTAGCCATGCTCTGCAGTCCAGGGGACCAGCAATGTTACTACGAATGCCTGAAGTGCCAGCTGCCGTGAGCCCCGCGGTGAAGGTACTGGTTTCACAACACCCAACAATGACAGACCCTGTAAAATAGGCGGCAGTGGCTTAGCTCTCCATAGATCTGTCCTAACCAAAAAGGAGCAAAAAGGCTAGCATACAATAAATGAACACTGCAGCCTAGCAACTAGTACGAGGTGGAGCTGTGAGTGCACAGCACAGGGATTACGTGGGGCAGCTGCCAGGGCACCAACTGGGATTCCAGCAGGACTTGGTAAGTCAGAATTGAATGAAAGATGCACAGAGGACTTCATACAAACCATCAGGACAATTCACCCGCCTGCCAGAAAGAGGTTTTAAGCACAGAGTATCAGAAAAAGCAGGCTTAAGAATGCTGAATTTCTCCAGTTGTATTTAATTTGAAATGGACAGCACAAGACACCCGTCTCTCAATAGTAATTTCTATCAAAGGAATGTGGAGCCCATTTGGGAGGGCACATTGTCTGGGTTCATTTCCATGCAGATGTACTCGCATTTCCTATGCAACTCAGAAAACATGCTCATCTTTTCCAGGTAGGGATGCTTCTTGACATAGCTGAGAGATGCTGGAATACATACTCTGTGTGAAGCACAGTGAATTCATGCAGGAATTGCTTTCCTGTCTCCTGAGCACACCAGTCAGTTCTGAAGCAACTTCTCCTTCTCTGTTAACAATGTAAAGCTTTGGCACATTACCCAACTTAAAAAGTAATTTAAACCGCACTTATAAAATATTTCATGAAACATTTCTAAAAACATTGCCACTTTCACTCCCCAACCATGACAGTAGCAGTTGAAAGAAGGATAGTGCAGTGAAACCTCTCTCTTAAACTCAGATCTCTTGAAATTTCTGCTGCTTCAAGCTGCTATTTCTATTCTGTATTCACTTAAAAGGTGTGGAAAATAGGCATTTTCAATATCAGATTTTGTTGTTTTAAAACTCATGGAAGTAAATACTTTGATCTAATCACATGTAAATTATGTGTCACTGTTAAAATATGGGACTGCATGTAAATCTCAGATACAAAAGAAGTCATCACCGTCTCCATGTAGAATGAAAAGAAATGTAGAATATTAAAATCAGAAGGTTCAACTTTATTAGCATAACAGCTTCAGTTTATATTCATGTGCACCAAAAATGCATTCACAGCAAAATAACTCAGAAAGAAGAAAAGCCCTGATTCAGCACAGTAATTTAACTCATATTTAGCTTTAAGCATGTGCTTAAGTCCAGCTGGGCTTAAGTCCAGATGAAGAAAAGTCCTCTGATAGTCAAGGCAAAGCCAATAAAAGTTGAACAAATGATTGCAGGCTGACCAAAAAATCCAGAATAGTTTTTATCTGAGTTCAGTCTTTGTTTCAATTCAACTGTGTTCTGTTGTTACAAATATCTGTCCAGGCCTAAACAAGTCCTCTGAGGTTAATAAATTCATAATAAATACTGTCTTGAAGGATGGAGGACAAAAGCTTCCAGACTGCATCAATCTTCCATTGACAGCAAAAGAGATAGCTAGAGCAGCTACAGGTAACACCAGCAGAAGCCAAGTGGAGCATACGGGTGTATGTAGAGAGCTGAAAAGGACACTGTTCTTCCTTCGTTTTGTATGAAAAAACGCAAGAGGCCATGAGTTCCCACCTGCTCCCTTCTCCATCCTGAGCTGGGCGGCAGTCCAGAGCTTCATGGTATCAGATTCCCTCCCCATCCTCCTAGCTAGGGGTATGCTGTCATTGCTGGGAGATGTGGAGAGAGGTCTCCAGCTCCCCCATGCAAAGGAAGGCCTGGTGTCAGGGCTAGAGAAAGGACTTACACAAACTGCAGGTGGCAGAGAGCTTCCTCCCCTACATGCTATGGAGAAAGCACTCACTTTGCAGGAGGTGATTTTCAGTGACAGACGCTGATGCAAAGGTGGTTGTGGCCACTGCGTACAGAGATCCCTGACCTGGCAGGCTGTTGTGACTCCCTCCGAGAATCGGCAGTGCCTTGTCAGACTGCTCTCAGATTTCCCAGCTCACTGATCAGTGACAGCACTGTTACAGACCATCACGGCAATGAAGCCATGGCTCAACTGTGTAAGGGGGAAGAACTGAGAGAGAGGGCTCCTCTCTCCGCCCATCTATCAGCGCTTGCGTGTCTGAATCCGCATCCAGTTCAGGTGTCAGCCCATAAAAACAGAGAAGGGTTTTGTGACTTGTCTTGGCGAAAGCATCTCCCGTTAGCCACGGCAAAGAATACAAAGCAGTACTGCCAGGCTTGGAGAAGACATGAGTATGTTAAAAGCAGAACGAACAAGATAAAAAATAATAGGGAATGGTTTTCAACCACTATTAAGTGGAGGAAACCCATGTTACCCTTCAAATAACAGCACCTGGCACCTAAACGGAAAAGAAACGAGTCTCAGGTCACACACATGCAAGAGGCTAACAGATGCTAACTGATAGTAACAGACTCTTGGACTCCCTTGAGAGGGTGTTCTGGGGCTGCTGGGCTGCAGTGGGCAATAATGGGGGGAGAGAGGAACTCTGCAGTACCACCACTCAGACTGACCTTCTGCTGATAATAAGCAGAACTACTCGTTAAGACCATGAGTTTTTCAGGGCAACAGCAAATTCTTACCCTGTATCTGTGACATCTAGAGAAGGAAAAGTACATTGTCAGTGAAGCCAAAGATGTTAGCATAAAAATTGCAATGAAAAAGAATTGTTCTGAAATTGAAGAAGAAACACACCTGAATAATCTGGACCATGGGCTGTGCCTCCTGTGAGTACAGGCGTCAGCAGCAGGGAAAAACATTTTGTCATATTCCAAAAGGCTTGGTGCCCTAAAAGCTCTAAACCCCCAAAAAACTCTTTGGTGACATGAACTCAACCATTTCCCAACAATCTTCTTCTTTTCCAGAGCAACAGCGAGACACCCTCTTTCAAGGCAATGCAAAGCGTCATTGGCCCCATGCACACAGGAGGAGATCACTGCTTTCTCTCTCTGCACATTAGGTGACTTCACTCTGTTTGCTGTGAGCTTTTGCAAAAGGTTCCTTTCATCAGCTGCCTTTGAGGTTCTTTGAAAAATGGAAATAATTAGGCATGTGTATTTCCATTGGCACAGAGAGGCTGAAGCCTGATCTGAAAGGCTTTGCCTTTGCAAGAAAATAATAGGTCCAATTAAATGTACTTTATTCTCTGAAGTTCAAACACCATAGCTTTGGGGGCAAAAATTATGTGCAGAACAGGGATATAGGTATATATAAGACTGGGGTTAAAGATAATCTGCTTGGGTTTACAAAACAACAACGCTAATGATTAATAGGGAAGCAAAGGGTGAAAGTGTGACACTCCTGTCCAGAGGGACAACGAGAAAGCCCTGTGTCCACTGGTGCTTAGTCCACTGAGAACCACGTGACTCCATTTGCATGTGTAATCATACACCAGGCTGCTAAAATGATGGATGTAGCTGTGATAAAAACACACTGGCCCTGAAGGGAGCTGGATCAGACGCCTAATTATCACTCATGATTCCTTGCTCGGTTAATACTTGCAAGAAGTTTCTAAAGTTTCAAAGGAATATAAATCTTATCAAAGCATTTCTAATTGCACGTAAATGACAGGTACAGTGTCATTTAGCTTGGGCTGCAGGGAAGGGGCAGCAGAGTTCTCCAGAACCAGTGCAAAGGTCTAATACTGCATTCAACACTCACAGAGAAATCAAACCCTCATATAAATGTTAACTGAAAGCAAAATTGCAGTTAAAAAACAGAGAGGATGCTCTAAAAATAATTAAAATTATGTGAGACAAATCAACATGCTCCTCTGCTTATGGGTCTTGGCTCTCTGGGGGCTAACGCCTGTCTTTGCTGCCTGCAATGGCTTTCTTTCTGTAAGCTTGGACAAAAGACACTTTATTACAGTAATTTATCACCCCATAAAAGTGGCTTTCTTGTATTGCTGAATAATTTTGAAAGAAATATGTTTTAAAAATTAAAAATGCAGTCGGTGTATGCACACTCAGGTCCGCTGGGAGACATTTCTGCAACTACTGTAACTGCCTGGGTAGTTTTAATACCTCTACCTTCTATTATTTAAAGTATGATGATATTTTTTCCTTCTCTGAGCTTTGTCAGCTATAAATAAAAGATAAGGGTTGAATTGTACAGGGTATCTGTAAGCACTTCCATTATTGGTACTTAATGTTACTTGGAGGGGGTGGTGAGACCATGGTGCTTCTCATTTGCACCTAAACCCTGAGGCCCAACTGAGAAAAGCGGAAGGTGCATGTTTGAGAGGTCATTTTTTCTGTGCATGCTTCCATTTTTTGTCCTCCATGTGGCACCTTCCAGCATGAAATGAGACCTATCCACAGATATTTAATGAAACATTAAACAAAGATGCTTGGGGAATCTGTGAAAACTGCTTGATGGACCCAGGGTTAACAGGAAAGGCTTCCTAGGATAATCTCAGGACTCAGAGGATGCTCAGACAAGGTCTAGAACTGGGTCCATGATCCTGAAACAACAAAACCTTGATTTGCACTTTATTCTCCTAGACCCGGAGGGTCCTTCGTCTGCTGAACTGGGGCTGCTTTCTCCCCAGCTCTGGAACAAAAGGAGATCCTTTTCTTGGCATTCTTGCCATTTAAGGTGGTGTCCTTGTTTTTAGCAACACATCAGTCAGTGGTTCCTCAAAAGCAGTAAACTGCAGAACGACATAAGGAAAAAACCATGCTAAGATGGAGATTAGTAACAAATACACACATCAGAATGGTCCAGAAGCAGTTGTTTGACCTGGGATCAGCCTGAAGGAAAAGGAATGTGTTAGTAAGGCTACTCTTAAGGCAGGCCTATAATTTACAGGTTCCAGTGTCCTTGTTCCTCACTCTGCTGTTTCCACCTGTCCCAGCTCAGCATCCTTAGGCAGGACATTTGCCCCAGGGTGAGTGTCCTTACAAATCTTTTATTTATAGCTGACTCATGTCCTTGATCCTCAGCAGAGTGGCACCAAAGCAAACCTCTTGTTTACTGCTGCAGCTAAATCAAGAAAATTTTTGCTGTTAAAACAGACAGGCTCTTCAACAGGACAAGGACTACCCACTCCATAGGAATCCCCATCCCCACAACCCCTTGGATTTGCAAAGCAGCAGGAACTGGGCTTGGAACAAACACATGAAACCAATCCTAAGGGATAAACTGGAATGAATCCTGCCCTCCATGTCATTTCTTCAATGCTTTTAAAGATCATGTGGCAAATTCCAGCCCGTGCAGCCAGGTGAATGAGTGCAACGCCGAAGTTGGAGAATAACTGGGTAAGTGGAGTCCCAGTCAGACTCAGCCATCCATGTATCCACAGGCTCATACAGGGAAAGGAACCACTCAGAGCAACACTTCACACGCAGCAACTGAAGCACTGCTAACAGAAGGGGCAGGGGGGCTGGGAAGTTTCATAAGAGCTAATGACCAGTTTTCATTTTATTGCGGCCCAGTGAGATCACAGAGTAACCAGACTGTTAATCAGCCCCGAGAACACACCAGCATTTTGCCTGATGAATCAATAAGCACACTGAACTGAGTTTCCCCTTCATACTCTCTGTTTT
Organism: Pygoscelis adeliae; assembly: GCF_000699105.1. NCBI lineage: Eukaryota > Metazoa > Chordata > Aves > Sphenisciformes > Spheniscidae > Pygoscelis > Pygoscelis adeliae. Next base: position 41,807 of record NW_008825521.1, read on the forward strand.
CCATATTGCCTCAGAACTGGTAAAGACTCTGTCAGATACCCTTTGCCAGCCGTACACTAATTACAGATCTGCAACCAGTCCTGATGCTTCTTCAAACCACAAGACGATAAAATTAGATCATTACTCACATCATCCTCTTTGCAGACAATTATCAGAGGGATAGAACAGTATCTCCCCATTTCATTTTCTAAGAAGTGACTTCAAGACCCAGAGAGTGAGATAGTGAGTCACGCTCAGAGGTTTCTTCACCAGCTTTTATTTAGTCAGAGTTAACAATGAGAAAAGCTGCTCTCTGTGCACAGATACCTAAAAACTGAACACACATGGTAGCACTGCAAGAACAGCCACACAAACCTCAGGCTGTGCATAAATCCAAATCACTGGTCTACATTTTAAAACCAAAGGGGCTGCCAGGCAAATCATAGGCACCACTGAAAGCAGAAGGGTGGGAGCCTGCATCCAACCACAAGCATAAGGGAGAGTCCCTAAGTTATCTCACTGACAGATGGACTCCTTCTGTATCACACATCCTTGAACTGCCATTTCAGTTGGAAATACACAGCAAGCAGTCACACAGGCACTGGGCAGGGCGCTCAGAGGATTAGTGCTGTAGAAATGCCTAGACAGACACTCACTTGTTGAGCTAGCAAGTCTTGGTACAGGTATGGAGCTATATTGGATCAGATTAGAGGTTCATCTAGCCAGTGTCCTGTCTCCATCAGTGGCCAAAGGCAGATGCCAGGGCAGAGTTTAAAGTTAGACCACTGTCTGTTAGGGCTGACCCAGTTTAGCGGTTCATTTATGAAGTCATTTGGGGAAAGACACACCAGGTTGAGCTGGGCATTTCCCACATAAACATGGCAGCATTCCCAATTTCCTACAGTGCTGCAAAACCCACAGTCCCACTGCCTACACTCCCCTTGCAGTCAGCTGTGTTAGTTCCTGCTACGCACAGTTATTTTTCTGGGCATTCCCAGCCAGTCCTGCAATATCACAGATACTTTGCAGACCTGCCCTGATTATGCTTCATGTTACGGTACCAGTTTTACACAGCTTAAAAGGCATTAATAAATAATGAATTGATGTTGTTGGCCTGTTACATATATAAGCAGCATGTGTCCAAAACAGTTACCAGCACATCAGTGGAAGTTACCATAGATAATGATAAGCTACAATTAAAAGCAATCTATTGCTCTGCTGGACTGTGTAACAGTATGTAATAAAAGATTAATCACTTATTAAAATAGCTACAAGTATTTCATTAACCTTTATGCATTATTTCTAATGGGGCTTGTCTACACTGCAGTCACTGCAGTGACTAAGTGGACTAAGTGACAGAAGTACTGGGCAGGATTTAAGCAGCCCTGTTCTGGCACTGCGTGCAGTGCAGCTGCTGTGACTAACAGTATTGTTAGTGCTTAGCCCCAAGTATTTACCCAGCTTTTTGGGCTGGGTTTCCGGCCCTTGCTGAGCTCTGCACTGTTGCAGCACTACAGTTAGCAGTACACAAAGGACAGGTTTAAAGCTGAAGTTGGAGCTGCAGCTCCTGCAAGAACACATTCAGAGATGACTCTTCACCATGGAGCCCTGCATGACACATCTCTGGCAGAGTCAGACCACTGCCTGTGAAGTGCCGATTCCCAGTGCTGGCATCCCAAAGTGAATCCCCCTGGCTGCCTTCCTGCACGCTGCAAAGACATTTTGCCTATGCATAGTGGCCATTCCCCATAATTCTCTAGTAACCAGTTGAACTCTTGCCACCTGGTTTCCTTCCCATAATAGAAATCAGATGGGTCTGTTTTCTGGAAAGGGGCTCTCCAAAGAGCCCTGGATGTCTGTGCTCACCTTCATTTTGTGTGAGTGTCACCTACGCTGGGAACACCCGTATTGTATTGTGCCATTTGCACCTGGGGAACTCATTCCATTTAGTGTGTTCATCTTGTGTTATCAGTTGGATCTGGATTTACACAGACATATGGAAACTCAGGCAAAATCTTTCCTCTGAACACATGCTATTAGCTCTGCTGATTACTCCCAGAAGTACTTACCACTGGATAAGAGAGGCTTTCAGAACTGAAGTACTTCAAGGACTGTGTTTCCTTCACAGAAGCTAGTCCGCTTCTTCAACACCCTGCTACTTGAAGCTCTCTCTGCCCATGGCAGCCTGTCACAAGCCTGCAGAAACTAAATCAACTCCGGTGTGCAACTGAAAAGTGGTTTTCAGGAATGCTTTTTAAGGGTGTAAAATAACTCCATAGCTTGTTGAAAGCCATCAAGAGGTATGCTTGAGGAATAGTGTTTGGAGACAGCAGAAAATAGCTCTTCATTCCAAAGGACAGCAAAGTGTCTTTAGTTCTCTCTTCCTCTCCTATGCAAATGTTATCCTTTAATGTGGCTGGTCCTAGAATGATAAAGGACACACCTCCTCCATCAGATGAAAGTATGATCTCTTTTCTGTGTTTCTTACCACGCTTTCTCTGTGCAGGAGATGATAGTCTGAATTCTTCCTTAACTTCTCAGACTCTGCTGCGTTTAAGCCCCAGCATTACATCCTATTTGGCTCTCCAGCCCTACCAGCTCTCAGACAGAATCATCTGAGACATATTGCCTAGGCTGCAACCCTCCTTTATTCTCATATTAGTGGGACCTATTCACACGCAAGGGACCTCCATTATGCTTGATCTGAAAGATATGTGACATGTGGAAACAACGTACTTTGAAACATTCATGCAGCAGTTCCGTAACCTCAGCCAGAGTTCACAAGTTGTACATAGATAGATTCCCTAAATCACTACACTGAAATACACTGTTCTCCAGCAAAGCCACTTCTCCTGTGCCTAGATGCAGTTCCTGCCTGTTGACACCTTTTGCTTTTGAAAGTTGGAATTTGTCTGATATATCAAGGCTAGGAAAGGAAGAAGTATTTTGCTCACAAAGGTTTGAAATCCCTGTCAGTTTGCACCTGTGATTTTCAAACCAAAGCAAGCTCTTGTATTGCTAGATGTCACAATGGCAATGTAAAGTGTTGCTTAAGTGTTGAGTATCATTGCTTCCCCAAAGCACCAAACAGCCAGGTCTAAGCAGAGGGTTTGGGAACCTCTCAGTGAACCTGGGATAAGTTTTCAGCTTGTAAAGTAAGTTGATGAGTTTCTTTTTACACGTATCTACCTTAGGTGATATAGAATTTCTTAGGAACATGTGCACCTTCTTTCCACTGGGGTATGAGTGTGCCGGAGCTTGTATGGCAGAGGAATCTTTCCCTGATCCCCTAGCACTAGGGGCATATTCAAAAGCACCAAGCACAGAAGCACAAAGTTTGAGAAGCAGCATGACTCACCACAAGAGATAAAATATCAGCCTCACAGGAATGGGTCCAGAATCACAGGGACTGCTGTAACAGATGAGCCAAGTGGTCTGTCTGCCCCAGGGTCCTGCCTCCCACAATTGCCAGCAGCAGCTGTTAGAGAGAAAAGTGCAAAATGTGCTGCCTGCAGTGCAAGTTTCTCTCTCACCCCTGCAGCAGCAAAGCAATTCGTGCTCTGAAGCAGCGAGGTTTAGATATCCAGTCCAGAATGATGTGGTGTTTATAAACTTATTATTACATGTGAGTAATGAGACAATCCAGAGAGAGATGCCAATAACTTTTTTGCCCTGATAAGTTTTTGACCCAGACAGTAATTTTGCTGAATTCAAAGTATAACTTGTATAAAAAAGACTCTCTTTTTTTGTTAATCTTAGGATTCCTGCTTTGCAGTACATGGTTTCTCTGCAAGACTTGTCACAGTAGTGGAAATTGCCCTGGTGCTGAAATGGTGAAAGGTTAAGAAAGATGCAGCAAGCAGCAATGATTCTTTAAAGCTTTTCTTTGGCGTATGTCTCCTTTGGCATTGAAAAAGGGGTTATCTACTGTGGACATTATATACAGGGTGTGGAGCGCAAGGAAATACATGAACTGTTTTCTGGAGAGCAAGTGCCTTTCAGTTATGGTATGTTGAAACTTATGTCTTATGCTCAATTTGACAAGAAAGTAGAGTTTCACTAAATTATCCTTGCATTTGCTCCATCCCTCTTGCTGCTTTCAAATGCAGAAAGCATTCTTCTCCTTTTCAAAGATCCAAAGAACACAAGTCTCAGAAGAGAGCATTCCTGACCAGGGTTGGATCTAGAGCTCTGCACTTGATGCAGTTAGTAACGGGTGTCCCTGAACTCACTGTTTACAGGATGAATGAAATATTTTTCACCCTTTGTTTGCCTCAGTTCTTGGCACCTCTACAAACTATGAAAAGCTGAAAAATCTGGAGCTTGCCAAGAACTGTTAATATGAAAACTTAATCTTTCCTCTCTGGTCTGGCAGTCACGTGTGTCAAACAGTATCTCACATCTGATCTTGGGCAACACCTGAGCTTTTTCATACAAAATGGTGCAGAGCTGGGGCTCCACATAAGTGTTGTAAAGGTCTCCTTTCTTCTTGTGTAATGTCAGGAGCAGTCAGGCACTGCAGCACAGCTCAGACTACTGCCTATTCCCTCTTCCAGAAGCACACATTTTTTAAAAACAAATCCTTGGCTGTTTTCATTCTTCCAGCCCATTTCCCAATTCATTTCATCCACTGAAGTAATCAAGGTTATTTCGAATGTGTCCATAAGTATCTGAAATAGCTTTTGTGATTTCCTCCTGCCAGAGCTGGCTTTGGAAACAAGCAGGCAGGGAAATTGCCAGGGCTCAAGGTCCTAGGCAGGGCCCATTAAGTTAATATAGGTAGTAGTTGAAGCCCCATTGTATGTAAGTGTAAAGGAGGAGTCCATCCCTTGGCCTCTGCTTGAGTCTAACAGCCATTTTGCGTGCTGCTTTCACTCCTACATAGTTTGTCCTGTGCTGCAAAGTTGGTCTCTCTTGACAATGCAATTTTCTTCCTAATGTTAAATATTTTGGCTTTCTTCAGCCATGACAAAGTTGAGTGCAGTTTCCCACAGAGCAGGACACAGTACTGTATAAGTAAGTGTGTATGTTAAGTCAGATACCAGCTCTGGTTTTTAGAAGTGCTGAGCACTCACAACTCCTATTGCAGTCAGGAGATGCTTCATGTTCTCTGAAACCATGAGCCCTGCAAGTACAGCTCTCCATGTCCACACTCCCCATTACTGAAGTCAAACCCACTGTATTCCCAAGTACTCCACTACTCTCAGCTGATGTAAATTAGCTATATTGCACTGAAGTCAGCTGGACCACGCAGACTTGCACTGGCACTCTGATCCCACCTTTGCCAAGGGTTCTGTGGCATTGTTTACATGGGTAGCCACTGTCTGGCCCATATTAGTACTTCAAATATATAAAATACTGCATGCAAGTTGAGATGAGATTGCTTGAATGGGATAGGGATTATCAGGAAGCCAGGCTGGGCAAGCAATTGCGTGATGTGCACGCCTTGTCCCATACCCTGAAACACAGCACCAGCCACTTCACTTCATATTCCTGTTCAAACACCCAAATGGTCCATGAGTGGTAACGAGCAGAGTGGGACTGGAACAGACCAGCCTTGACAGGCTGTAACAGGAGCTGTGGACCCAGCTGTATGTGCTGTAAAACTCTACTTGACACCACCACAGCCTGCTCTCTTGGAACTCTGGAATGGTTTCAGCATTTCTCAGACAGTATCATATCAAGTTACTGAAAGTATTTTCAAAGAGGTGTTTGGTTCCCTAAATTTTGTTTGAGTTAATAAAAAGTGACAGATTTGGGAAGAAAGCAAAGCACATGTGTTCCTGGAAAGAAAAAAAGGCCAGTCAACAAAAATGTGACCAACTGGAGAACAGTGCAATCAGTATGGCTTTGAAACATCTGCAGCCAGAGAATGAGGGAAGGGCACGGGAAAAGAAGGAACCAGGAGGGGAAAAGACAGCTCTCTGCAAATCTCAGGCTATCCTCAATGTCCTCCACTCACCGCCTTCTCTTACAGATGCTTATGTACATGCAATTGAGCATAACAGCCAGATAAGACCAGCACTGAATTGAAACCTGGTGCACTTCCAGCAATAGCTCTCTCTTCCTTACAAACAGATATGGTCTCCTGTCTAGGAAGAAGAATTAGTCTCCAAGACTGACATTCTGGTATCTTTTAGCAGTGCTAAATAAAAGTTGGTGGCAAGAGGAGAAGAGGCCTATTTTATTTACTTGTAAGTGCCAAAGACCAGAAAACAATTTTTTGTTTCTTTCTCAGGTCAGGCATGTGTTTGTAGCTTAGAGCTAATTAAAATGCTAAATTACCTCCAGCAACTGCAGAGAAAAATCATAATTTAATTACTTGTGAGAAAAACTTTTAAGTTTTAGTTCATTTTGAGATAAACAAATGAAACCACTAAGATTTGATGGTTTGGTGGGTTTTCATAACAGGAAATGGTAATAACACATTTCTGTCTGTAGGAACTTCCTCTGGTTCCCCTCTTGGCACTAAGGGAACTTTAGGAAGCTGCCTGAAACAGGCACAAAACCTTTGCTGTGGCAGGAAGG
>NW_008825521.1:48342-60464 GCF_000699105.1 Pygoscelis adeliae
TATTGGGAACCCCTGAAAGGCTGCCTGGCACTTGGCTGAAACAGGAAAGTAAAGGTCTGTGTCCTGCAGTTCTGCACTCTTAACTTAGACACACAAGGGAATTAAAAGAGGAAAAGTAATGCCCTGATTTCCTCTTCTAAGCTCTGTTTCACACAAGGTGATGCAGACAATCTTACTCTAGGACCAAAGTAAGACAGTCTGATCCTAGACCAAACCTGTCCACACACAGGAACAGGTACTTCACCCTGCATCCATGGGCAGCCTTCTTGCAAACTAACATTAAAAGGCAGACAACACCTGTGGCAACAAAATGAAACCTGAACTCATTGGAAAATGTGGCCTTTGGCAGCACACATAAAGTCACATTAAAGTGTCCACATCCCAGCCTTGAACACCCCTGACTGAAGTTCCAGCCACTCCTGTTACCATACTGCCAATGGTCTGCAAATGTGGCTCAGCTTCAGGCATGGAGCAGGGTCTGCTGCATCCTAAGTTCCCCCCTTCTTTTAAGAAGCCCATTGCTTACTGCTGCTGAAATGCTGTCTGCAAGTCATCGTACTGCCTCTCATTATATAGAGCTTTATAATGCACTATAACTCCGCTGTATAGGGTCAGAGCTGCTCAAGCACATGTAATGGGACCTACAGTGCAAAGAGTAGGCAAGGATTACACTCTAGATCCCATGCTCAGTGCGCCTAGAGGGACAGGATCCGGGCAACCCCCTGTCGAGACTGTGCCACTCCAAGGGGCTTGCTGTGTGGCAGAGCAATAGGGAGGTCCCTGAATGGTCACTATTAGCAACTGTAAAGTACGTATCTCACTCAGACACACTGTAAAAATACATCTTTCTAATTTGGAAAAGCAGGTTTTGCCATCCTCCCCCACCCTTTCAAGCTCAGAAATGTTAACAAATGCTACAGTTCAGAGGTATGAACAAGGCTGTCCTAATAATGTGTGTCTCTAGATTCTTGTCATGCTGCCCTGGTAATATTCAGCGTGATAATGAAGGCAGTAGGGAAGGAAGAACAGAGAAAATAGCAAACAACCCGGGAATAATGTGGAGTTGCCATGAAGAGTCACAGATTCGCTTACTGGAATTTAGAGCAGTTTGTTTTTTTCTCTGAAGTCCTGGTTGTTGTAGCAGAAGCCAGTACACAGCAGCAGAACCACTCAGTGGGGCTCAACACTGCAGGGGCAGCTCAGGTACAGATGAAAATGTTTGTCCTGGGCACCTTCTCAGCTCAAAGATGCCCTTTGCCTACAAGATCCAGATGGAATGAGAGGGTACAAACAGCTCCAGGGCTGACATCACCTCACAGCCTTGAGACATTCCTACTTAACTTGGGCTTATGTTAGCACTGAAAATGCAAGAATAACCTCTCCTTTCCAAGCGTTCCTGGACAGCACCTGGGCTGCCAGTCCAGAAGAGATCGAGGGTCAAGAGAGCAGAGTGAAAAAATAGCTCCCTCCAGTTTGCTGCAGGACCTCAGGAGGTTGTTGCAGTTGGGAGTGAAAGATGGGAAAGTGAGAGGGGATGGAGCAAAAGAGAGAGGGAGGATCTGCTCGTAGTGGAAGGTGCAGAGATAGAAGAAAGGCCACGAACGGCTCCATCCCTCCACTCTGGCCTTGCCCTTCGTTCTCTCATACCTGCTGCCACATGCCTGCACTCACTCATCACCCCCAGCACCCCCAGCAGGCTCCAGGAATGACCCCCTGAAAACCCAGACTTGTGCTCTCTCCTTTGCTCCTCAGCAAACATGCTGTGTGGATTTGTATTGAACAATTCATAGCTGCTATAAAACACATGTGCATATCATATAGCAAGCTATGAAATGAGGCACGTGGAAAAGGCATGTGGTCCCAAACCTGCAGACAGGGGTGCAGGATCCCTAGACATCAGGTGCCCCAGGACAAAGTGGGAACTTCAGGAAAGCGTCTAGAGGAAAGACTTGAGAAAGAAAGAGTGAGTGTTGCCTCTTTTGGAAGCAAGTGAAAGATAATTTGCCAGGACAATCATTAAGAGGAAGTGTGAGATTTAGGAGAACTGCCTGAGCTATTCTTGCTTGTGTCCTGTCATAAAACAAAGTGATGGGGTAGGTCAGAGTCTGGCACTGTGGTTTGCACCTGAGAAGAGCTGAAGGATTGTTCTGATTAGATTCCTTTTACACCCAGACTGCAGGGTGCAGTGAATATGAGGAGCAGAACAGCAGACACCGCTGCTATTAAACCTACTGGATTTAATACCATCTTCAACCTTAGGATGTTGTGACAAGAACTGAAGTGGGACCAGCATGGGATTCAGACTTCTCTGTTCCTCCAAAACTTCAATGCACTGGAATGAAGTTAGCTTTTTGTTTTCTGCTGATTTATCTGATGAACTTTAATGACATGCTCTTGGTCACAGAATTCCCTCCATCAGGTTAAGGTCACCACCTTACTTCCACCACAAACTTCATTGTTTACCTGGGCTCAAAGAAGTAAGGGCCTTTTGCTAGTTTCTGCAGAGCTCTGTAGATATAAATTTATTGATTTGTGAGATGATTTTTTTCATCTTGGCATTTGTTTTTTATCTTTCTTAATAGACACAATGTTTAATTCACTGTAACTAAAGATACTGGGATTTTAGTGAGTTTTCTGTCAGTTCCCATAACTCATTTTGATGGGAACCTATTGGATTTTAATGGAAACCTATTAGGTGAACATATTGTGATCATTAATGAACTTGATATGCAATTATGTGGGGAACCACCTAAAGGTAATTAAAACCTATCAAGACCACTAGGGAATAAAGAGAAAGAATTGTTTAAGACAATTAGTGTAGACAATGATCTGAGAACAAAACAAATGATCCCTGATGAAGAAAAGCTGTGTAGGTGGCTACCCCAGAAGATATAGGCCATGCAAACAAGGGTTTCTTTAGAAAATCAACAATTATGGTAGTCTGTTTTTTTCTATTGCTTTGACAGGGAAGTTCAGCCTTTTCATTCCTATTGCCTCACTCTTTGACATTTTGCTAATCCTCTGGTTCTCTGCGTCTGGGGCAGAAGAGCACAGAATGTCCTTCTGACACCTCTGTGCTTGTAGATCCAGGCAGAGGGAAGCAAAGGAGTGTTAATCCCTGTTGTTTCAGAAGGATCTGCTGGATGACATTATGCCTGGATTGTGCACACACACAATTTTCACTGTGTGTTCAGGGTAGCTGGAGAGGTTGCAAGTGGCTAACAGAGTACAGAAATGGCAATACCCCAAAGGATGAATTCCAGGCGTGGCAGGGAGCAGAGCTGTGTTCCACCCTTATTCCAGGGACCCAAATGCAATGTAAATTTTTCTTTAGTCCAGTACTGTTCTGCCTTATTGAAATGCTGCCTGGTGCCAGGGACTTATCCCCATAACCATGAAAGGCCAGCATCTCAAAGAGCAAGCAAGCTGCAGGCTCAGAAAGTGCCCCCAAAGCACTGATATATTCCTCAAAATCACAAGAAATCCTATTGCTTGCTGACCACTAGACAATTAAAGGGTCCCCCACTCCATTGTCATTGATCTGCTCTGCGTGCCTTTGGTGCAGGAAGCAAGGAATGTAACGTAATTAGCTGGCGGGTGATGTCCACCAAATGTCATTCCTGAACACATTTGCTTTAGTCCCTATTCACCAGTGTCAACAGCAAGGCTGCTTCCCCATCCACTGGCAAAGGCTTTCGCCAAGATTTTAGAATTCAACAATGAAACAGGCCTGCAACTAAAACATTTATCTGGCAGTTTTCCCTCTTTAAGTCAAAGTGTTATGTTGGCACACTGTGCTGTGGGTGGCGATTTGCCAGAGAAAAGCATGTGTTGGAAAACCTTGCTCAATATTATAGCAATCTCGTGCTCGTAAGCCTCGTACGACTCGAGGAGGAGACTGCCAGCAGGGCTCACAGCCGTCCTCCCCTCTTCCCAGGGCAGGCATGGAGCAAAGCTCGACAGTTGCCCAGAGCAATTGAAAAATGAGGTGTTGCTGGACACAGCCTAGTATGTTACATGTTGGGTTGAGGAGGAATTGGAAAGGTGGGGGGGTTGTACAGTGACTGCCATTGGCATATGTCAGCTGGTCAGCAGAAGGAAGCTTTGTGGAGGATAGCATAGAAAGACATTGTTTTCTATTTTTGAAACATTTCCCTGCAGATCCTCAAGTTTCTTTGGGACAAGCCCAAATGTTGGACAGCTCTGGTGGGCTTTTTATATGGGGCAGATAATCCTCACTGAAGCAGAAAGAAAGACTACAGGGACTTGCCTGTAGTACAGAAAAACATATTGAGGAGGCAGCAGTAACTTAATATGCAACAAGAGGCCTGGATTCAGAAGTCAGTTGCATCATTCATTTAGCAACACTCAAGCCACGGAGCAAGAGCTGGGCTGCCAAGTGTGTGCACTGGGCATTGTGCTCCTGCCAAGTTACATCTTAGGGGAGCCAAGGAATGAGCCAGGACAAAAACAAGAGGATGGAATGGAGTACTACAGAGCCAGACAAAATCAGGACTCTCTTCCCCCTGTGTTCAGCTGACCAGGAGAACACGGACTGTGAACAGCTCTGACCATCTTGCTTTCCCTGTGCTGATGTGGCAGAGGTGCAGTTGGTAGGGCAGAGCCTGTTGTCACAGCTGAGCTCAGCGTCAGTGCAGCCGTTCCTCCTGCATACACAGTGAAGCACTTCAACTAAAATGTCCCTCTGACCATCCAGTTGAAGTTCAGCCTGTTGGGGCACTTCTAAGCGGGATGTCTCTGAGACACGGAAGTCTGCTGCTGAAAGGGAGTCTCTAACTCAGCTGTAACTTCTGAGGCTGGTGCTGGGCGTCACTGGGTGAGATAGGGGTCTCTGCTTTTCTAGACAGGATGATCTGAGCAAGCCCTCTTGCCATTGATCTAGAGGTGTCTCCAGAAACTTTCCAGTCAGAGCACAGGCAGGACAGTACAAATAACACACCTTCTGTTCTAAAATAGCTATCTACAAAGTTGTTATCAGAAATGACAGCTAAGTTAGAGATCAAAAAAGCCATGAAATAGGTTATCATTCCTTCTGCTTTTTCACCATTATGAACACCCATAGCTCAAGGTCTTCAGACATCTCCTTAACCTGCTGTCCCATTTCACTTCCCTGCTGCTCCCTCCTCCATCCCCACAACAGCCTCCAGGCCAGATGTTCACCAAGTGAGTGGCACAGTGGCTCTGTGAATCCCACCAGACAATGGTAAACTGCACCTCCTCTGTGTCACCTGATTTTTCTCTTTCAGGTATAGTGAGGGACAAATAAGCTTTTTCACATCAATCTATTTAATATAAAGTTGTTATATTTTCAGGGTCTGTTTGAGATCCTGGTTGTTGTTGTGCTGGGGAAACAGTTACTGCTGTGATCACTAGGAGTTACAGCCCCACTTGAAAAATGCAGCTTCATCTTTTAATTCCTTAGTTTGGATCGTGATTTCTCATTACACTTTAAAAATTAAAGGAACATGCATTCATCCCTCTCCCATGTTCATGCAGCTGCAACACTAGAATTTGCTTTGAATCACCTAGATACAAAAGATATGGGACAGATAAATGTTAATGGTTCTTGGTGCAGTCTCACAAATAGAGATGCAGCGTTACAAACTTTTTAGCTAAGCCAAGCACCTAATAGCGGTATAGCTACAGGAAGAGAACAGTCCAACCTGCTACAGTTATCACGAAGTGTGGTTAGAGCAAAAGCGATTTCATTTCTATTTAATGAGGTTTCCAAGTAAAGACATTCTGGGTTTTCTAGGATCTTCATCTTGCTATATTTAAAACTACCAGCAGGGCAGACGTCACACAGGAAATAACACCGCTGGGCAGCTAACGATCCTGCAACAGCAGAGCCGTTGCTCTCCTGAGTTGCACAGAGCAAATACTGGAATCTAGCACACCTCAGTGGAAGCCAGTAGAAGAGCCCCCTTGTCAGGGCTCCCGTGCTTGGTGCACTTACTGCTCCAGCTATCAGGCTGAGCATGAGCCTTTCAGACTGAGAGATATTAGAAGGCAACCACCCTGGAAAAAAGGGTCAGAAAATAAAACTGCACTGCAGCAGGTACTCAAAATTTCTGTATAACCAGAGGAACACCTCACTTCCTCTAAAAAAAAAATAAAAGGAGAGGAAAAAAAAAATTGTGTGTAGAGCAGGAGGGGAAAAACATGTGGCTGTGATTAATACCTCAAGCTTTTATTAATAAACCTTTCAAATTCTATCTGCTCCACCTCACTGATGTCAGAGCTGCTGTGCTTTCGTATGTCTCCCAATGCATACAGTTTGTTTTGAAAAAAAATAAAGATAATACATTAATATTGTGCATGTGCCAGTAACACAAGCCATCTTTCACAATGCTCCCCTCCTGACAGAAGTGCATGCAATGTATGTGCCTGAAAACCTCCTTGGGAATCCTAGCCTGTTTCCTATTTACCCTCCATTTGAACTGAAGCAGGAGATGGGAAAAAAATCCTTTCCTTTTCTGCAGTTTGCTTGCCTTCTGGTTGCGTGGTGTGGCTGGCCTTGCCCCTGCGGCAGCTGAGCAGATTCTTTTGCTGCACATTCCAGTTGGGGTTTTTGACCTTTGGCAGAAAAAGCTGTTCCACCAACAGCAGGTTCTCAGCTCACAAATACTTCTTCCACGGGAGACACCACTCCATTCTCCTCTCCTTTCTCCCCAAACCACCAGCAAAAGCTTCAGTTACCTTTTCTTACCACTCTTGCAAGCCATTTAACCCTCTTCTTACCCCTGGGCAAGCTCAGTAACTAATTTGCCATTGCTTTGCGCCTGTGGTCTCCTCAGATACCTGAAGCGCCACAGATCAGAGGGGCAGACACACAGCAAAATTTGAGGTAGGAGGTGGGATCTGGAGTGTTTTTACCTTTTTGCTTTTGTTTCATATGTCTCTCTTCAGCCCAGCTGCTACTGATGGAGGCCATGAGAAGAACTTGAAAACGCCCACAGAAGTGAGTGGGTAGCATGGGATCTGGGGTGTAATTTTGTATTCATTGTTCCAACCTAATGTATCTAAACATTAATATTGTCCATGGACAGATTTATATGATATTTGGTGTTTGCATTCACTAAACTTAATAGAACCATTTCAAACCTGTCACAGTCACTCTAGGCTGCCACAGACCCTTCCTGTACAGTGGTTATCAAACCCACTATTTCTGTCTGTCTACAGTCACCTAGACTAGTCCTACACTGAGTCCCTGCTTTCCCAAGACACACAACTTTCCTGCACCAATATAATACACGAATCATACCTGTATATCACATTAGCACTGTGATAGCCTATTTTCATCCCGATCCTCACACTTACTCCTGGCTTTAAATTGTTCTTTATAAAGAGGTCTGCAGGGACCTTGTTATTTTTATTGCTGTAATAAGGCAGCTCTACAGGAGAGAAGGAAAGTGTTTAGAAAGATAGTAAAGGCCCTGAGGCTGTCTGAATGTCAGGGAAGGCCTGTTGCAGAGGCCAGGCAACTTGGGCTCTTGCCTTGGTGATCACTAATCAGTTTGGCTTGCAAAATGTGTACCAGGCAATAAAATACAAAGGGTGAAGCTGCCCAACTCAAGGATTAACCTGCACCAGGATCCCTGACCAAGAAAGGAGGTAGAGCAGAGATATAACACCTCCTTAGAGGGTGCTTTGGGGTGGTGCTCCTCCTTTCATCCTCAGGGAACAGGCACCTTCAGCAGCAATGATCTGAACCCTAGGGAAATGCTCAGCAACAGCAAATTGCCAGCAGCACATTTAGATATTTCAAGTATTCAAAGCACAGGCTCATCAGGCAGGTAACAGGTGATGAATGGTGTTACCCAAGTTGTGTGCTCAGCAGGCACGAATGCTCTGCAGGTCTGTTAGAGGATGTGTGGAGCCAACACTGTCAGCTGGCAGAGGTAGCTGGAGCACCTTCCCTTCCCTGTTCCAGAGGTCCTGCCCAGGAAACTTTTGGGGCATTCCTAAGAGTTTATGCATCTGTCAGGATGATTCTCCTGCCACTTCTATGTGACAGTTTCATCGTAGCTTTTCCCATGCAAATCCTATCAGAGTTTGAATAGAATGGAAGAGGTCTTCCGCCGAGCGTGTACATAAATCCCTAGCTGAAGAGCATGTACAGCACAGCCTCAGACCATGCTGGCATGCTTCTTTGTAAGTGAAAGAGTTTGCTAGATAGATTTGGAAAAGAACACATCACACAAGTCTTGCTCTGCACTTGCTGCTTTGGGTGATGTGAAATCTCTATCATCACCACTACCTGCAGGTTGAGGAGTTTGTTGTGGTAGATATGTTCCCAGGATGGGGATTGACTGGGTAAATCTGCTGATGGCTGAGCAAACAGTGACGCATCATCAGATTTGTCTCTCAAGACTCCAACAGAACAGGTTTTCAAAAATAGATAGATAGATAGATAGATAGATGATAGATAGATAGATAGATAGATAGATAGATAGATAAAGTGTCCTGGTGGACCTAGAGGAGATGAAATAGCACACTGACATGCTGGAAGTGCCTGTCAGTGAAGAGAATCAGTGCACTGCCTGAAATAGCTATTGATCCCATTAGTGCTATTGTCTAATCTGAAAGCAAGTCCTCCAACATGCATGACAGAAGATCACAGCCTGGGTTTAATTTCCCAATCATGCAGTAATAACACAGAGAGAGATAATGCTAAAGGTAGAGCAAGTGTAAGAGACTTCCAGGGTTACAGCTGAAGCAAAAACAAACATGAAATAAATTGGGTGACAAGAGCTGTGCCCATCCTCGCTGCAGCCACTCTCACTGAGCAGAGATGCTCAGAATGCTTTTGACCGAATGTCAAAAATCAGAAAATGCTGTTTCATCAAGAACAGAAGTGCTCCCTGGGAACATGGGCAGTTCAACAAAGCTTGAAATAGGAATATTTCTGAACAATTTGTTCCTACATTCTGAAGTCTATATCCCTATATACTTCATTGTTATATATCATCTCTGACACTTTGAAATTATTGCACAGAAATGTTTCAGTATTAGAGACAGGTAATGTTTTGATAATGCTATTTTGCAGGGTTTTTCCCAACTGAAGTATTTCAGTATATATGTTTTGTCCAATGTAGCATTTCAACGTTTTGATTTTTATCACAATTTAGGACAAAAAGAACCCAAATTCTGAAATATCTGAATTTCTTGGGGGGCCAATATTTTGTTTTCTGAAAAGCCTTATTGCTGAGAAACTAAAAAGTTAGTGTCTTGGGAAGTAATTCAGTGCTGCAGCAGCATCTCAGGCATGAGAATATGCTGTACTAATAGATGAGGCTGTTGTACGATGCTAATATGGAAACTAGAGCTCCAGCAAACTGTTCATCTCCCTGGTGAACAACTGAGCTCAGTAGCTCACAACTGTTTGCTTTATACGCTCCCTTGTTGTTGCCATGAGGCCAAGCGCATATATTCAGTTCCTTCAGGCAAGACTTAATACTCATTCCAGGTTCCCTCTTGGCACAGAGAATTTGCTGGCTTGATCCAAAAGTGAAAGCAGCTTTTCTTGTCTCAATCCCATTGCTTTCAGCAAAGTGGCAACTCGTTTTTCCGAGTGTGCTGGGATTGAAAGAGCGAGCTCTCCACTACATACCTGTGCAACCCACAAAGGCTTGGCCTGGAGGATTTGCAGCGAGAGCCATTCTACCACCGTCATCTCAGAGTTCCTTTTAAAATCTTTCAAGGCAGTGATTGATCTGCCCATTGCAATGGGTTTGACTAATTTCATTACCTATCCCCACTGAAAATGTTGTTTGATTTAGGTTCAAAGAGCTCATTATGTAGGGCTTTTTTTTTTCTCAAGAAAAAAAATGAAATGCAGAATAAGAAAGTATCAAATACTGAGCTAATTACAATTTGCCAAGGTTTGGTTGGTGTATGAGTGTGTCTGAGATTTTGCTCATTACCAGTTGTATAATATAATTTCTACTGCACAGTTAATTAGTACCCAAAAAATAACCTAAGGAATTTACACAAGCCTAGTTGAAGGACAAGAAATAAATCACTGAGGAATAGGTCTGGGGAAAATCCCCAGTGAGGGCATTTTCACTACTGAAGTAAAATACTCAGACGTTTAACTTTCAAAACAGACATACATTTTGGGAGAAGCTCAGAAGCATCTCGAGGACAGCCTCTGTGCTGTATTCAGACAGTTAAACTCCATTTCATTCTACAAGCTAAGTGCTTTTATCTAGTTGATGTCAGCAGATCTCCAAACAGGACCCAGCTCAGGCTTGGGAATCATGCTTTCCATTGACTGGGTGGAAGCACCAAAGTGACATTCAGCCTGTCTGAATACGGCTGCCTTTCATCGCAGTACTTTGTTTCCAAGACTCCCCTTCTTTTGATGGTTCATTCCAAACACCTGAAGCTGACTTAGAGAAATATCACTTAAGCACTAGCACAGATACCTCTTCCTTCCACCAGCACAGTATTCATGCCGAGACAGTGGAAAATGTCATCGATCCTTTGAAGTCAAGAGAGCTATGATAGACCAGTTGACAGATCTGCTCCCTCAGAGTCAACCACGCTCCCTTAGGTTATGTATAGCCAGGTGAATTACCTTCCCAGCTGTGCAGTGTGACTGAGAAAGAATCATCTTACTCCTAAAAGGCTTCATCTTGGCTAGTGTTGTTCACCACTGCAGGAACGGGACATATGGAAAAGATGCCGCTTCAATTTTGAGACAGATGGGTTTTACTACATATGTGGGTTTGGTGGGTTTGGTTTGTTCTCCAACTCAGTTGAGCTGTTCTGAACTTTGGACTGAATCTGAAAGGAACAGCTCTCTGTATATTTCTTCTAAACCAGTTCATTCATTCCTACTTTCTGCCCTTTTCCATTCAGATGCTTTTGCCCTTTGAAATACGTCCAGTTGTTCTACCCTCAACCAAAAGAGAAAATATAATTTACGATGTACATAAGTGTACTCTCTGTGAGGCTCTTCCAGCAGCTCAGCAAGAAATAAAGCCTACTGGGATGTATTAAAACCAATGACCATCCCAGACTGTTTAAAAAGATGTTAGATACCAGTAACCAAATATGTTGCCGTAAAATGTACTGCTCTGTCTGGGTCTGTGTTTGCCATCATATGAAAGCCTAGAAGTGGTCTCCAATTTGCCTGTATTGGAATTCTTCATTATTCACCACTCCTCCCAAATCTGATGTGATCTGCAAACTAGGAAATCTTGCTTTCTATGTCCTCAGCCAAGTCTTTCATACACTGTAACTATCAGAAAGACCAGGATCCGCCAGTGCAGTCTCCTACAGTACACGCTCCTTTATTAACTTGTCTTTCATCTTGAAAGGCTTCTATTTATGCCTCCTTTCCCCACTCTGCTCCTGTCCTCTGGCCAATTTTCAATCAGTGAGCCAATTCTTCCCCTTTCCAACTCCCCACCTTTAGACATTAACCTCCAACGTGGGACCCTGTCAAACACTGTCTGAAGATCCAAGCCTCTCCTGACTGCTGCTTAGCCTCTTGTCTATGCCGACAGGAGTGTATGTTCTAAAAAAAGAAATTTCCAAAAGTTAGCGAGGCAGAAAAGGTCCTTTCCGGAAACCACACTGGCTATCTTTGGTCAAGCTGTGCGTTTCTCAACAGGCCACCTTTCATCTATTAAAACATTTTCTAAGACTTGTCTTCACCTGAAGGGAAACGAACTTCCCTGCAAGACCCTGGTGCACATCTGGGTCGTTCCTTAAATAATGGTGGGAGGCTGTCCGCCTTCCACCTTTGAGGAATCTCCTGCAAAACACTTCAGCTCTGTGAAGTGCCTGTGAAAACCTTTCCAATTTAGACCCACAGTTCCTTTAACCTCTTTAATAAGAGAGCCATAGAGTAGGGGGTTTGGTACCAACCATCCACTTCACACCCTCCAGCTCCCTGAAAGCTTCGTTTTCTGTGCTCTCTTTTCCTTTGAGGAATAAAGTCTGGTTTCCACCTTTCTACTTACAACTTTGGTCCAGGCGGCTCCTCTCTGACTCAGGTGTATTCTCTCTGCCAGTAGCCAAGCCTGATATTTCTACTTGCCTCTTCTCCACTCCACAACCAATAGATTAAAACAAAATTAGTTTCCATC
>NW_008825521.1:60495-105935 GCF_000699105.1 Pygoscelis adeliae
GCTTGTTCTCACCCTGCTCAGCTCCAATGCCGAAATGTCCCCAATTACCAAAGAATCCCATATATCCTGCTCTGTGTGTGATCACTCCTACACCATTATCTTGCCGCTCAATTCATAGCCTCTGCCTAGAAGCAGCAGTAAACCTGTCTCAATGAGCCACTTTACATCCACATTGAGTCTCCTTGGTCTCCAGAGGAGTGTCTTGGCTCACAGTCACCTTTCTGCTATGCCATTTATAGAGATATGTGTGTGCACAAGCAGCTTCCTTCCTTGCATGCCAGATGAGGAAATGAATATCCTATATGTTGCTTACCTAGCCACATGAACAGGTATTTTCCCAGGCCACTATGTTGTTTTGCATGATTAGAAAGAGCTGACTTAAACACATTCAAATGATTTCATGGGCTAGTTACAGTACTTTGTGTGGAGTGGTTGTAATTTTTATCCTCTGTATATTCACACTGCCCTGGACAAAGGTGCTATGTCTGTAAAATGGAAAGGAGCAAGATCAAAACTTATTCTGGGCAGAAGAAGTTCTTGGGTTTGAGTCATTGTTGGGACTTAATGGGGAGAGATAAAAAGATCAGCCCTAAATTGTGTGTCCAGTACAAAGACTGAATTCTTCACAGGCTGCCCAGGTCATCCAAAATGTACCGATGTAGGGAGAAGTAAAAATTATTCTGCTCTATCTGCCCTACTTCAATGTTCTCCGCACTAGGTAAGGCAAGCCAACTCTTCACTTCAGCTTGAGCTGCTTCATTGTCCCGGCTTTAGGTCATCCAAGGCAGTGACAGTTCCTTACAAGAAACCCTTCCAATCTCCTGGATAAATAGTGGTAAAACAGCAATGCTTCTGGCAGCTGGTGGAGCAGAGGACTGAGAACCAAGCTCATGATAGCTCTTCATGCCATTGTCCCAGGCAGACATACCAGCTGACAAAGCTCTACACCACAGGCTACTGTGAGCAGCAGCTATGTCAAGAGGAAATAGCTGCTCCTCTGGGTTTTCCTGAATTCATCCGAGTCTGAGGGCTCCCCAGCACCTCCCCAGCTGCACCCACCTGGCCAGGGATGGCCTATGGGAAGGTTCATTCTGTACGGGAAGAAAGTAGGTCAGGCCTCTCACAGGTGCTTGCTTGGCTGCCTCTTATGGCCTTGCCAAGATCTTAACACATTAGTTCAGCAAAAGTGGCAGGAAAAGCCGGAAAGGCAGACTGGCACTGCCCGGCACTGCGCTGGCAGCCAGCGGTGCAGCCAGGGACAGGACAACGCATCGCGTCTGGTCCGGCATTCTGGTTGCAAGGGCATCTGCCACTTCCAGCTCCAAGCCCTTACTGCAGCAAACTCTCTCCTTGTCCTCTGGACTACGCTTCCCTCCCCCTCCCCCCCAAAGATAGCCAAGGTCACATTTGCTGAGTTACAGGCTCCAAAGAAGCTCTCTTTTTTTCAGACAAGCCAGGGGGAACAGACAAGAGAGAGTCAGTCAGTGTTATCACAACTAATGCAGCTCATTAGAATTGTTTTAAACTCTGAAAGCAAATGAATATCTAATGAGATTTCCCCCCAGGTGTAATTAGCAATAAGCTTTACATTGCTCTAAAAATACCTTCCAATTTTTTGAAAAACTAAATGCAGATAACTGGAAGCTCTAGTTACACTTAATGAACTGAACAAAGCACATTGAAAACTAAGAATATTTTAATTGTGTTTATTTAGCCTTCAGCAAAGGATCCAAGACATTTTCATAATCATCAAATTAATTCCAAAATGCTTCTTTGTAAGTTGTCCAGCTAGCAATGTCGATGTTCATCACATACAGTGGACTATTTCCTGATCGGACAGTCAATTTACTAAACAATGCATTATTCAAGAAACTGAAGCCATCTCTTCACCAAGCTTTCCCTCCCTTTTCTTCCTCCCATGGGCTGTTTAGAGTATAAAAAGAGTTTATCAGCTCAAGAAGAAACACTGCAGCTCTGGCTAGTGAAAATAATTATGATTAGATATCTTCTTTCTCCATATTTGCCTCAAAAAGAATGGTGAGGAAAACACTCATTTTCTTTAAAATTCTCAAGAATTACTAAAAGTAGGTATTGCCTTTCACATTCACTTCAAATCAATTGGTAAGTTGACTTCGCATCACTGAGTATCCCAAATGACCAATTTATTTTGGCAACTGTCACCCAGAGCTGTCTAAAACTCTGACCTTTGAAAGAAAGGAAGCTACAGCTTGATACGTGTATCATCTTTCCCTGGAAGTGTTTAGGACTCGATCCTTGTTTTGATTAAATCAGCAAAATATCAGCAAGATACTGTGTCATGGTTTCTCTGCTTCTGGTGATTGCTGCCAGGCTTCTGAGATGTAGTGTGAGGTGGCCCCTATTGTGAGTGCCACTTTCAATCGGATACCTCAAACCTGCCTTTGTCCGTGGCTGATGCTAACACGTAACACAAAAAATCACAGGACAGGATGAAAATAAGGCAACCAGTCCATGCTGCAGCACAGAGCAACAGGTCCTGCAGCCTCTCCCACACACTGCTCCAAGGGAACATCTCAGTGTGGCCATGGAGAGATGCATGTCCTGTGGACGATGGGAGCTGCACAGCTTCCTGCTTTATCTTCATCAGCTGGGAAGGGCAGGTTGGGAATACCACATGCCAGTTAACAATCCGAAATCAAGCTGTTAATCATTTTGTTATATGGACAGATCCTTGCCTCTCCACCAGGCGGGGGACCTTCCTGGGCCTGCTCACCAGGGCCACCCTGACATAAAGCACCTGTATGTCATTACTCCATTGAAAGTCAGAAAAGCAAGTGCAGAGGAAGAACAGGGGCTCCTGTCTCCTTCCTGAACATTCGTACTGCTGTGAGATTTTTTTTAATTCAATACTGATCACCAGAAGGAGCAAGAAGAGTAATGCAAACAGAGCTTGAGTCAAAGAAACAAATTCATAGAATAGGAGCTGTGATGAGACCTTTCCTGTGAATCGTCAGTATCATTCCACTTGAAAATTCAAAATCCTACCAATAACTCAGTCCCTTAGACTCCCCTACACTTCCATTGCAGGTAACAGGACTGCTGCTTCTTCATAGACAGCATGTTCCCAGAGTCATCTGCATATGCAATAAGCATGAAAGAGCAGGACACAAGAAGGGACCATGGCAACTATCCCTTCTGCTTCTGCTAATTGTGCTCCACAAGTAGCCCCTGGAGCCCAGGCTCGGGCCAGAGCACAGCGTTGCTGCATTGCTTCACATGGTCCAGGTAGTCAGATCCCATTGATGTCCTTTGTGTCTCCATGCCTAGCTTGCCAGCTTCCTCTGAAGCATTGCAAAGGAGAGTTAATTAATTCTGATCACTCCTAATAGTCTTCTAGGTCACAAATTGGTGATTCAGCTTCATTAATTTGATTTCTAACATTTCATCCTTTGCACTCTCTGCCCGATTAGCTTCTTGAAATTTAGATTCAGTAAATGGGATGAGCAAGGCAGAAACTTCCAAAGAGATTTTCTTCACTGGCATTTGGAGGACAAGCCACAGCGCAAAACTCCTGGACTTGCAGCCAGTGTGCGGTCACCTCAATTTTGCAAACTTCTTGATGACAGGGGTAGTGTGGCCAGGCTGCAGTCTGAGTCACTTTGCAAAGGAAGCATTGATTCTCCTTTCAGACAGGCCTAAATCAAGAAAAGTACCAGTGCAAATTGCACTAGAGTAAGACTAGCACAGGAGGAAAATCAGACCATAGAATATCTTAAAAGAACAAAGTTTTCTAATAGTATTTTTAAATAAAAGCTGACATTGATTTGTAGGCATATGTAAGCAGAGATTATATATACTGAAAAGTTCTCTATTCTTTCAGGCATCTATACATGCAATGGCAGAAAACAAAGCAAATAATGTCAGCCGCACTCTAGGGGAGTAAGAATACTGTGAGTCACCGAATGCCGTTCTTTTGTCTTACGAAATTTTTAGACAGGTCATTGCTATAAGACCCCCTAAAAAGTGAATATTGCAGGTTGAGGAAGTGAATACATTATTCTGTGTTTGGGATCTGGGTGGGGTTTAAAAACTAAAAGACATTTTTCGAAGTGACCCAAAGATAGTTATGACTACATTTCTGGTTTTCAGATGAGAAGATAGTAACATGACATGTTCATATTTGTCTCTCTGTGATAAGAGTCTTTATTGTATTCCATACTTTTTCCAATGGGAGACCAAACCCACTTCTTCCTTGGTAGGACCTAGTCCTTCTTCCCAATGAATAAAAGCTTCAGTATACTTACACATGCCTGCAAATCAATGCTGTACTCACAAAAATCATTATTTCAGCTGAGGAGGGAAGAGGGCAAGAATAGTATCAGTCGTATTCAAAAAGCACCATGTAATTCTGTGATGCTGAAAGTTTCATGAGAAGGTCAGAGGAAAACTAGAAAATGTTCTGTGGTCCCTCGTGGTCCAGACTGTACCTTTTGTCTCCATACAGATTACTGAGGAACAACTTCTTCTAGCTGAATTAACCCCAAAGTTCATTGTGAACCTCAGCCCAAACCATGGGTTTTCAGCCAGGTTTAAATCAGAGAGGTGCATGTGGTTTTGCCACAAAACCACAAGGCAATACAAGTTTGGGGATATTCTATCGAACCTAAGCCAAAGTTTATCACAGCAGAGAAATGTGAAAGCAGGCTGGTCCCACCTGGCTTGTGGGTTTCACTGCAAACACATCACAGAGCTCGAGCTGCAAGAGGAAACAGATTTCTGAGGCCAAAGGAAATCTTGGGGTGAAAATATTTTCTAGGAAATGAGTTGAAACATGCAGATGTACACCCAGAGCAGCGCAACCTGAGAGAGAAAACAAACTCACAGCTGTGGCTGGAAAATAAACCTGCCCTGTCGGCAGCACAGCTTTTCACATCACAGGAGCCAATGAAAAAGTGCTCGAGTGTTCTCACTGCTCAGACATGTGCAACCTGGACCCTTCGCTGGGCTTATTGTTCCCTTGCAAAAGGCCCATTTATAGCAAGCCCAGCAAGCCTGAGAGGGGAAGGAGGACAATAGCAATCTCTCCCATTCAGCAGCAGAGGCCTAGGAAATATTTGCTACTCCAGGAGAGCAGCAGAGGCGCCTTTTCAAAGCTCCCTTTGCTGGGAGCTGAGTGACAGCTGAATCACAGTGCTGCTTTCCAAGAGCCAGACCTCAGTAGCACTGCCAAGAGTGGCCTGTTGTATTCAGAGCCCCGACACAGCTGCAGTTACTGGGAGGTCCTGCCATTGTCCACCCCCAGCAGAAAGATGTTTCTGTCCCCCCTTTATAGACCTCCATCACTGCCCAGTACAGGCAGGCTGAATGAAAATGTCAGCAGCAAGCATCGAGCAGATGTGAAGGGACCATGCTCTCTGACCTGGATTCACCCATCACGTGGGCTAACGCTGCTAGATTGAGAATGGCTTTATAAGACAACTTCAGGGGGATGGGATGCTGCCATTTGAAACAGCATGAATGTGGGGCACAGATCTGACTAACTCAGGAATGGTGCTTCAAGGCAGGCTGAGAGAAATTCTTCCAGGAAGAGATCAGCACTGTAAGAGTTTTGCAGGATTTGTGCACTCAGAGTATACTGAAAACTCTCCCCATCTAATCCCATTCTTAATTTCTGCATAGTGCACATTGGTCACAATTAATAACACACTTTTGCACGGTGGCTCTAGGCTTCAAGTCCAAGCTTTTGTAGAAATAAAACCAATAAAAAGTAAAAGTTTTAGAAAGCATTAATAATATAATGTCTCCAGGAAGTAAAGAAGTCTGTGGTATCATTCTGTCTGCAGAATAGTAAAATGAAATTTATTCAAAACAAAAAAAAGTTAAAATACCTAGTGTAGTTTCACAATCCAAAGTAAATAAGATGCAGAAAAAAACAGAACTGAGTAAACTAAGAGAAAAATGTCATACATGTTCAAAACAAATTTTAAGCAAATTTTTGTCCCCATTATGTTTGTGACACTTCTGCAGTGAATGCTAGAACTGCAATTCATTAGCCCAGTGCTCACGTCGAGATCTTAAATATTCATCCAAAGTGCATCCAACTGTCTGATTATACAAAGATTCAGAATCTGCCCTGTCTCCATGCATGCACTGCCCCACCAGCAAGCGCACACCGCCATGTGACTGACATGACTACCCACGGCTGCAGCTAGCATATGGGCACAGATTTTCAGCATCTGAAGAAAGGAGCAAACAACACGATTGATAGTTGGGCAAGAAAAGGAAAGGAAGGGGAAAAGACTTGGGAGGTCTGTCAACAGGGCAAGCAGTGTGGTCCAGGGGGGATTTTACTTCATTTGGGAAACAACAGGACACTTACGGAAGGGACTGTGCTCCTGGGGATAGTACAGGAGAGCAGCTGCTTTACACTGTCAGCCAGATCAGAGACAATTCTGCATCCAAGGGCTGGATGTGAGCCAGGTGTACTAAATGACTACAGAGATACCTAAGATACAGGGATGGTAATCTCTCACCAGGTTTGAAATGCAGATGAGGGTCTGCAGAAAGGGCAGCAACACAAATATCTTGGAGCTGAGAAAAGCCAACTTTGAAGGGAAATGAGACAAAGCTGAAGGAAATTGGCTGAGATTCAATAAAGCCTGAGAAATGCACAATGGAAAAGGTTTAATGCAGTCAGAAAGTAATTACATTAGAATAATTCTACTTTGCAGCATTTTCTGCATCATCAGAATTTTTTTCATGTTCTCTCTCAATCAGTGGCAGAAGCCAAAATTTCACAAGGAAAAAGTCCTGAAAGAAATCTCATGTGCCAAAGTACTAAAGACACAGGATCTGTAGGACCCACGATTCCTCTCAGCCAAGAAGGAAGCACTAGAGTAAGGCAAAGCAGGCACAGCGGTGTCAGAGCAGGTGTTGGCGGGACTGCAGGAAAGCTTCGTGGCAGTTTGTACCTGCCACTTCAAGCGCTGTCAGGTGTGCAGGCAGGAGAAATAGCCGGTCCATTCAAATAGCTCCCGGGTAGAAGGTCAGCGCTGTGAGTGACAGAATAAAACTAGAGGGACGGAGCAACTTCTTACCCACACTTCAAACCAAGCAAAGTGCCAGTACAGACAGCACAATGGGGCCATTGAAACCAGAGAGTGGTAATGGGAGAGGAGGCGGCACCATACAGCTTAAAACCAAAGCAGATTCTTCCCAGAACTCACTCCCAGAGGCATTACAAACTGAAGGGAAAAACAAGAGGGTAAAAATAGATTCAACTCTGATCCACAGTAATTGCACAACAGGGATAATAGGGGTCTCAGAGGTGGAGATCATAAAGTGGCAGAGTTTTAAAAGTTAAAACTGTGAGCACCGAGAATTAAAGCAGAAGTTGATGAATCTGGAAACTACAACCTAAAATGCTGCTTCAGCTCTGGACTGACTGGGACCTTTCTCCGAGTCCAAGAAAGGGTTCTCCAAGGATTCCTGCCGCCTTGACAAACAGGGCCCCTTGCTAGGGAAGTGGGGTATGTGCAGCTTATGCAGCCACTGAACCCCAAGGAGAGGAAAAACATTCTGTTCCTGACCCTGGCTATAAACAGAGCAAATATGAAGCCTCCACCTCCGTCTTCTTACCATCTGTGTAGTTATCCTGATGAACTACAGTGCTTTCCAGCCCAGCAGGATTTTTCCATCTCTCAGTTCTAGGGGGAGCTTATACTGAGCAAATGACTTGTGCTCTAACTTTAAAAGCTTGCTCTTCCCATGTATCTCTGTTCTGATTTTATCTGCCTCAGAAGGCAAGATAATTTTGACTAACACGGAGTAATTAAAAGGAGTCTTAAACTACTAGCATTAAAATTTCTTCCAAGTTACTGACCTCTAACTAGGTTAGACACATTGAGAAGGAGGCTTGAAAAATGAGCATGAGCAGCCCATGGGGTTCGGCGTGTGCACGCGTAGGCACATGGAGGGAATGCAGAGCGATTAGCACCACTCCACAGATGGGGAGTGTCCATCTAACTCCAGCCCCAGGGACAAGCACCACAGCCAGTGCAGTTCCTGGTCATGTGCTCTTCTCTCACCTCTCACCAAAAAATTGCCAGTGTCTTCAGCCTCTCAGTGCCACAGAGCCTGGGCAAGTGCTAAGTGTAGTTTGTTTTATCTGTGCATATAAGCAGGCTTGGAACGGGTAATCACAGCGTGCATTGCCAATTTCATGTGCTAAAAAATCATGACTCATTCTTCCTCCCCAAACTGATCATGTGATAAAGAGGAGAGATATACTTTGGTTTCTCTTTCTTTGCTTTCTGGTTTCTGATCCATTAGTCTGCATTCATTTCATGTTTTAAAAAGTTCTCGCATAACCACAAAGATTAGAAATATCTTTTCTAAAATGAGAGGTCAAATTGCACAAAACCCCATTTCTTTCAGCATCTGGAAGAAAAAATCCCACCAAATACTGCAGGACTTAGTCACACTACCAACAGAACACCAGTGAGTCCTCTTCCAGCAATCAGCCTGATTTGAGCGCCTTCTTCCCAAAAACAGTTCTGCCTCAGGAATAACTAGGCAAAGTCGGAGAGCAAACCTTCCTCCTGGTCTCAGTGCTGCCTCTACCCAAAACCCTGAAGAACAGAAGCATGTCTTTTCAAGACTGACAGTTCTCTCACACCTATAAGAAAATATTTCAAATATCACATGTAATTGTACCAATTGGTGATGCCTTCTATACCAAACAGTCCTTGGTTTGTGACCATACCACACTTCGGGAACAGCTTAGAAAACTCCTTTCCAACATCACTCTTCCTCTTGGCTGGGGGGGGCGGGGGGGGGAATTAAACTTCCCCTCCTAACAGAAGCATTAACTATTGTTTTCACATAACAAAGCCAAGTAAAAGAAATGTAACAACCACTAATGCGACAGCTATAGGGCTAGGAAACTATGCTAGCCATTGCTGGAGGTTATCACCAGAGTCACAGTAATTAAAGAGAATCTCAAATCTCCCTGCATTTACAGCAGGAGCACAGGCCTTCTGCTGAAGAATGGAGCATTGGGTCTCTCTCAATGCCACACTAAATTTATATGTACCTCAGAGTAGAGGCATATGTCATTTTTCTCTATTAACACATTTCTAATGGGATCCAGACAAGTCTTGATGGGGAGACAGGGTTTGGAGGGAAATGAGGTGGTTTTGATTCAAACCCTGGCTTCCATCAAAATGCTGTGGTCTGCTTAGAATGTGTGCAGACATCATTTTACAAAACACACACACACACACAAAAAAAAAAACCCCCGCGGGTTTTAAACCCTGATTTGCAGCAGGACCCAAACTAGAAACTTGTGTAACCAGACTGCCAGGGACAAGTAGGCACCTCTGCAGTGAGAGCTTCAGTGGCTGGACAAGACAGGACAGAGGGATGCCACTGGAATGGGGTGCAGATTCCACCAGATCTCGCAATTCGTCCTTGCTGTCCTGGGAAGTTGCACACAGCAGAAATGGCCAAGCCACCCCCTGAGTCACCCATTACTACTGCCTGCATGAGCTAAATGTGTCTTGGAAGCCTCCCACTTCAGTGCTTACCCCACCCACCCATCAGCCCTGCATTGCTGCCATCTGATGGGCTCCCAGCACTAGGTGGTCTGGCTGTAGGCACAAACACAACCATAAAGACAGTAAAATGTGTGCACAGACACATGGGTTTTTTCATGTCCACCAGATTATAACTAAAAATATTTCAACAGCTGTTTCCTTTTGCTGCAGGAGAAGGCAGGGAAAGGGAAGCACATGGCCCAAGTTATTATCTCAAGGATACTTGCCTTAATGTTGTTACTAAAAGGAACAGACATTGACTATATAGTCAAAAATCTATGTCCTGCTGTGGACTGAAGACTGGCAAGTTCCCCCTCCCACCTACAAGTAATTCTCAAGCAGCCATCTCATGGATAGAGACTTTGAGGGCACCTGAACAGTCATTCCGCTGTCCAATGTAATGGTGAATTAGTAGTTCATGGCAGGTTCTTTTCTAATCCTCCAAAGCACAACTGTTACCGAAAAGGCACAACCAGGAGGGAAGGTCCAGAGTCTTAGACTGGGCCTGGAGGAGCCCCTGCCTCCACCTCCCAGAAGATGCTGAGACGAAGTGCTCCCACATTGCATTTGCTGCACCACACCATGTAGGCTCCTGGCAAGAGCAGGCACTGACATCTTTGTGCCCAGAGGTGCCCTTTGGGCCTCTGTACTCCACAAAACCCACGCTGCCTCAGATCAGATGATGGGTATTTGTTCTTTCAGGAGATTTTACAAGTGCTTTAGGACTAGTCTCCTGAAAGCAAACCTTTGGCCTTGCTGCTTGCTTTTGGCTCCACTGCAGCTACCCTGGAGGAGATGTTTCCTTCATGCTGATTCCTGGTGTGATGCCTGATACGGCAAGGCAGCATCCCCTGTATTTTAACTGTCTGGTAAATATTTCAAATGCTTCTGGCTCACAGTTCAAGCATTAGAAACATCCTTGTCCCAGAATAACAAGCTACCCCTGCCTATAAAGAGCAATGGTTTATGCCTTTCTATCTGAGCACACAAGAACAGTAGCAGAGTGTCACCATTCTTAGCTAATTTGGCACTTCAAGCAAGAACGGGGCTTTTATCTCTTCCTTTTCATTATAACATGGTAAGACAAACGTTAGATATCAATAAGTAACTAAGCTGGCTACAGAGGACAAACAATTGCAGGCAGTTGCGTGGTAAGTGATAAGCCTTTTGGGGCTCGATCACCACCTGTAGGCAAGCTTTGATTCATACATGAGATCATGGAAAAGAAAGTCAGGCACAAAGCAGACACGCACAAGAGAGTAGCACCCAGTTTCTTCTGGTACCTGGGACAGCAAACAGAAGCAAGTGTAATTCCTGTAAAACTCCAGCGGGGAAAGAGGCAGAGGAGATTACTCCAATGCTTTTCTTTTTTCTACCCAAATTAATATATATCCTTTGCACACGTGCTCCTCCCTATTCCCACCCAAGTATACACACTACACTGTGTGATGGTATCTCCAGAGCAATGGCTGCTTCAAAAAATCTCATGTTACCTCCCCCTTAAGAAGGGACTAGAGATAGGGTCTTTCTCACTTGTCTGTACACACAAGCACACACCGAAGCACCAGCCTGAGAAGCATTTCCTTGGGGCAGGAGACTTAGGTAGTGGCAGCAACACAACAGCTTTATTCTCATTCACAAAGTGTCCTGGTTTCAGCTGGGATAGAGTCGACGCAAAGCCAGGTCAAAAGAGAGAAAAATAACTTGAACCATAACCTGCTGAATAGGTACAATTTGGAGAATTTGGTTCAGCTTCAGGAAAGTGCAGCCAGGCTGAGACGCTGCTAAGACTGGGCAGAAAACCTCAGTGCTTCAGCCCTTGCACAGCAGGACTGCGTATGGAGCTGGGTCCTATTTCTAGAGGGCTGAACCTGACACAAATGCTTCCAAACTCCAGACTTCAGCCTGGGACCTCTTTGGCCTGACAGCATGTTTCACCTTTAAGCAAAACTTAAATGTCAGATGGCTGCTAAGTCAAAGGACAGTGGAGCTGTGAGCTGCACCCAGTGCAGCAGAAGATGAAGTCAGGGAGATGTCTGTTGGCTTTTACTGCCACTGTCTCCTGTCCAGCGTGAGCAACAGGAGAACCTAAAACACAGCCAGTTTTAACAAGGGGCTTATTCGGATTTCATTAACAAACATAGTAGCCACTAGATGGCAAACTCACAGACAAAACTGAATACTGACCATAACAGACTCCTCAAATGCTGTAAAATCAAGGGTGCAAAAAGCCAAAAGGAGGGAGGGGGTGGGGTGGGGGATGACACACACCAAACATGGCTAGTTCCTTCACCAGGTTCAGTTTCTTTGTGTATTTCTGTCCCATCACTATACTGCACAAAGATGAGCCATAAACAGTGTG
This sequence comes from Pygoscelis adeliae, assembly GCF_000699105.1. Taxonomy (NCBI): domain Eukaryota; kingdom Metazoa; phylum Chordata; class Aves; order Sphenisciformes; family Spheniscidae; genus Pygoscelis; species Pygoscelis adeliae. Next base: position 72,433 of record NW_008825521.1, read on the forward strand.
CTGTCAACTGCGTAAACCACGTCCTGGTATTAATGTGCAGGTCCAAACATCCCAGGCACAGTTATGGCAGAAGGGACAAAACAAAATTCCAACATATCCACTAGAAAACATATTGCTTAAGCCAGAAAAAAACTGCAGCCTGCAAATAACATGGCTAAAGTAGCCCAGATTGCAGATTATGTATTATTCATTGCTATCATCATTGTAAGCCTCCAGCCAATCTAGCTTTTTCAGTGTGGGCTGCAGGAGAGGTGGGGCCACTATGTAAATCAGAAATATCTTGCAAATGACTCTTACATATTAGCTGCATGTCTATGAAAAGAAATGAATTGCATGGTAGCCAAAGCTCTACACAAGCAATCATCTTTGTCTTGCAAAGTGGCCATTTGTATTTTATGTCAGCCTGTTATTATCCTGAATCAGTTCTTGAGCAAAGATCAAAGCTAGTCTGGGTAAAGCAGTCCTCACTCATTACACGCTGATAATTTTTCTAAGTAGGAGTCCTTTCCAGGAGCTGGAGTCACAGCAATGGGCACTGTTATGTGCATGGGTTCTGAAAAAAAGCTGGGTCACACTAAGCCACAATTTCAGCAAAGATGCTGAGGGCAGCTGCCTGCCTCCACATCCAGAGAGACTGGATGTTCAAAATTGCTGTGCATCTGTAAAAATACAAGGACAGCAATGTGATGGTAATTTTACAGAAAGCTCTAAACTCATCATTTAGCTACAAGGGGAAACATCCCTTACTTCAAGAATAACAGGAAATAGATACATTTTTATTTAGTGTCCAAAGAAACAAATTGCCAGTGATTTTACCGTGCTACTGTACAGGGCAAGACAAACTCTTAGGTAGTTAACTTCCCTTGTATGACTATAACAAAGAGTTGATCAAAACAATTTTCATTTTTACACCAGTTTCAGAAGTTCATTTTCCCCAATAGTAGGGTTGTTTGCTGCACTCAAAGTAGCAGCAATGCTGTGTACCCAGACTCACATACTCCTTTCATTCACAATTACTTTAAGAATGTCAGGAAAGAATAAACTCACAATTCTGCAAGCATTACTGAAAATATTTTCCTCACCTGATGATACTATTTCATGCCCCTCAGCAAATTCAGCCTAAATATATAAATATAGTGGATCCTACTGATCCCTCTTTGTCTGTTCTGCATTACAGTAACTCCATTGGATCTGTGGATCACCAAAGTCAGGGTGTACCTTGCTCATGAAACTCACAATAACCATCTGCTTCTTGCAGCCATGAACTTTAGCTCCAGAAAAAGATATTTTCATTGACCCACTTTCCAAGAATCCAAACTGAGGTACTCTGAGGTCCATTCATATGGCTCATCCATATATACCCTCTCTGCTCTGCCTTTTTCAATTCCAGGGATTTACACAAGCCGGAAAAATTTCTCCTGAGAGGGTACTTGCAACCTTAAGCAACAACACATTGCTCCCTTTTGCTATTCTGGTTCTGCTGCTTGCCTGCTTTCGCACCCACTCCTTTAAATTGTTGACACATCTCATAAGCGTGTCCATTATGACCAACATATTTGATCAGTATGTTTCAAACCTGAGCACTGCACTTGCCCATTTAATGAGCAATATTTTAGACATTTTCCAAACTTCCTGTCACCAGCATTAGCTAACACACGAGCGATCCAGACAGACTCTTTTGTTCTGAGCAGCTGTGCTGTAAAACAGGCTGAGTATCTTTGCGGCCACAAACTGCTCTCCAAGGTCTCCCCATCCCCAGTCTGCCATATGTTGCCCCTATAGTTTGTACAAACTCTTTCATTTCCTCTCTATCCTGTTGCATTTCATCAGGTTAAACTAAAAGCACACTCCGGCATCTAAAAGCTTGGCTGTTTGTACTGTTCTGTGTGCTCTGCTGTGTTTTGCAGAGGGCACACAGCCTTTCACTGAAGTTCTTTACATGGTCTCTCACTAAGCTCTCTGATTTTGGGGTTTCTCAGCCTTGCAGCTCTTCTACTTTCAAGGAACACTTTTGTGAGCATTGGAGCCCGTTCCATTGGAGCACTGTGAGCACTGGAGGTGTCACATTCAAAGCAGTCCATAGCAAAGACAGTGCTAGGTGGTTGTGCTGTAGTGGGGCTATCTCAGGTCAAAATGGAGAAGTCAAAGACATTTAGATAAGGAAAACCAGCAAAGAATTTTGAAACCATCCTCTGAGGCTGGAGAGAGACAGGGCCACTCGTTGGCCAAAGCACTGAGAACAAGGCTTAGCTCACTGTTATTCCGTTGACCTACTGACAGCCTGGAGTTCATCATGACTTCCTATCTACTTCTGCTCCCCCTCCATCCCACTATGGATTGTTCCCAATACTGGGGACAATTAATCAAATGAACATTGGTGCCACTAAAGATAAAAAGCAAATACAAGATGAAGGGTTGATCAAAATGAAATGCTGGTTAAAATACAACCCTTTGATCCCTGGTTGGGACTCCAAGTTTCAAGAATCCACAGCCCAGCCTAAAACCCCAACATGATGAACAGAAAAAACTGGCACTGGATGTGGCTCCACAGTGAATTCAGTGAAGGATACCTCTTCCACATTCCCATGTGGGGGCCATGTGACAGAGGCTTGCATCACAGACAGGCCCATGATGTGGGCTCCTGCCAGGGACGGAGCCATTAAATGGCTTCCCTCTGCACCCAACAAGTATCATCTCTGCCTCTCTGTCTGGTACCAAGAAGGCTGTGTTCCCTCTGCAGTGCTGTCCCTCCTCTCCAGCAGCCTGCTACACAAAATGTGCAGCAACAAAACCAGTTACAGATGTGCACAGAAAACAGTGTCCTGGTTTGGAGTGGAAAGTTACTTCAGATGATCCCAGCAACAGTAAAGGAGCTATCTCATACCACACTCGCAGGCTGCCAAACAAACACAGAATATCTAGCTCATCCATAACTACTGAGATAAAGGCTTATGTCAACAGCAGATTTTGAGAAAAGCAGAGAGAACTATAGCTAGGAAACAGCCACTTGGAAAGGCAGAGGCTGTGCTGTACAGAGACATCATGTGCTTCACAAGGGGAGAGTTTGTGTCCTCGGTGCTTTACTGGAGGAGCCTGTGGGGCCTTGCTAACATGACAAGTAGCAATGGTGAGAGTGAAGAAACATTCACAATCTCTTTAGCTCCAAATACTAAGAGGAGCCTCTTCAGTTCCTCTCAGTTTCAACTTTGGAGGCCAATGAGACATGATTACATGTCAAGCTTAGCATCAGAAAGATGCTAATGTGTATGTATAACCCAGTCTGACAGGCAGCCCCACTATCTGCAGATTTTCTCAACTCTGAACAGGCTCTTGCCATCCAGAAATCCTGCACCATCAGTCACTGTAGTAAGCTCACTGCAGAGGCACAGCACATCTGATTGGCAGCACTGCACTTTCTGCACCTGCATTGTGCAGCACATGCACATATATTTCTGCCTGGATGGGGCCATATGAGAGCCATATCCCTGGCCATGACCAAGCTGGCTGCACTCTGCACTAACTGGAATTTAGGAAACACTGTCCCTACTCCAGGAGACACTGCTACACTGAAGTCAGCAGACCTCAATTGAAATACCGCTTCTCCTGTGATCACAGGGAGTCACACGCCCTCCCACTGGGGGACAGCACATTTTCCATTTCTCTGAACAATCTTACCAAGCTGCAAGCATCAGCAGCACTAAATTCTGCTCTCTTTTGGGAAGGAGCCAAGGCTGCGAATGTAAAGCACAGGATGTGATTTCCTGCCCCTCCTGGAAAAGGAAGCTACAATCCAAAAGGTAAAGAAAGAACTATTAATCCTAGAACAACCATTTTAATGTTGATGATCATATGATGCAGCTGCAGAAATACCAATTCAATTCAATCAGAACTTGTAATGTGCTAAGCATGAGGGACCCATGATACAGAAAAGGAGATTCCAGATCTGGGTGCTAAGAAGAAGAATTACTATTCACAGGCCCCTGAGGAAAGATGCCTCTAGGACCATTGCTCTTCTGACAGAACTCTTTAATCAAGAAAATACTAGAAAACCATAAAAAACTGATGGCAGATTCTCTACAGAATCTCCTACAGTTCTACTTTATACTGTATATATGAGCCGATTAGCAGCAAGGTGCTGGGCTTCTTGGGAAAGGAACAGCTTATGGAGTGAAAAGAAAACTAATGTAGAACCCCAGCAGGTTTACTTTTGCACAGGCTTTAAAAAGAGATGGAGAAATAAGCAGTGCTATTGAGTTAGTGCAGAGATGGGCTGTACAATTCCAGTAGCTATTGCCTGCTTAAGCACAATGAAATAGGATGAATAGAAGCCCTAATGTGGCTGACTCACCCTCATTACCCAACAGCCTAAAATGGGGGGGGGGCAGTGTCTTCTGAGGAGATCAGAAAATATGTTTTTAGATGTCTTAAGGTTTGAGTCTGTATGGATTATGCAGCCCAAGCCACAAGTGCCTGTTATTTTCAATGGATTGCATCTGTATGATTGTAAGAACTCTCCCGTGTGCAGAGCTCAACAACTACTTTTGTTTTCAGAGCGTCTGCAACCATTTGCAAAAGACTGACAGACATGCATGCGTAGACACACACACCATGCTGTCATGGGGACTTGCCTTCTGTTCTTTCTCACTACAGTTTTCCTCAGCCTAAAATAAAAGCATGTTATGCTGTGCCCTTTGTGCAAGAAAACATAACACAAGAGTGTTTATTTGCCTATGAACACTATAATCTTCATAGATCGATATTAAAACCCTTCACACTTATTTTCACTGCCTAGTTCAATTGAACTTAGAAATTCCAGTGTATCTTGAGAGAGTGCTGAACAGCTGCAAACTAGCCAAGGGATCGCATTCCCACAGATGGTATTAGAGTCCAAAGCCCTTCATGTTTGACCGTGGGATATGTACAGGTCAAATGAGAAGTTACACTGTCTGGGAACAAAGTTTCACAATCTTTGCAGACAGTGTTACGTGTTTTTACAGATCTTTGATTTAATACCGTTCACTTGGAAACTGCTATTTTACAGGGTTTTTTTCTGTAGAGGTAATTCAAGGCCGATTAGCTTTCACCGGAGGCCATCTTCTATGTAAATTCTGGTATGTCCAAACTTTGTAGCTTCTCCATTAACTGATTGATTAAACGTAAGGTTTGAAGTAGTGTTTTCAGCACTAATCTGACAGGTGTCCAGAGAAATGCATTAGGCTACACAGTGGTTGAAGGAGGGGATTAGGAGCTAGGACCCTTAAACTCCAGATCTGCTCAATATTGTTAATTATGCTTTGCCAAATTTCCTACCCTCATTTACAATCTGTCAGAGACATGCAGTGAATTTACTGGATGGGAAGGAGGATGTACATGATTGTTTGGCTCTTGCAGGCATTATCTGCTATGGCCTGTGCTCAATGTCATGCAACAAAGGTAAGACTGTCAGCCCTGCCACCATCACTGCCTGCAGCTGCCTCCAGCTCACAGCTCAGAGCTGGTGTGAATGGCCAGTCCGGCCAGTAACGACAGAGCTAGCTCATGAAAAGGCAAATGGATGATGATGAACATAGCAACTTGCTCTTGCTTGTGATTAGTAGCACCAGAAAGGATGCTATCAAGTCCAGAAAGACCAAAAAGCATAAAACCACAGCATCTGTCTGATCAGAAACTGCTTCCATGCACTTACTGCTATGCTCGGTAATGATCCAGAATTCCAGAGTTTCAGAACATGCATTTCAGAAGCAGTGACCTTTCAAATGCTGCAGTCAGAAGAAGGACAAAACTTAGAATAAGCAGATATTTTCATGATGGCTATTTCAGAAAGCAGGTGAGAAGACCCCAGGTACCCAGACTTTGGACGGTGCAGGCACAATTGTATGTTCACAAGCAGTAGCAGCTTGTTCCCAACCTCTGCCTGAAGAGATGAATTCTGGAGCCATCTTTCATCATTTTTAACCAAAGCTCAAGAGCTGCTTGGCAGATACAAGCTCTGGATTGCTAGGCAAGCACAAGGTTTTATTGTCTCTGTGTGACTGAGAGGCTAGCCTGACTCCCATAGGATCTTTGTTTCCTGACCTCATGTATTCAGCAAACACTGTAAAGAGCATGATGGTCAATGTGGCAGCCTATTTGCAACAGCCAGAGCAATAGGCAATTATGCTTTGGAGACAAAATGATTGTATGCATGTATATATGAGAGAAAGAGAGAAACAAGGGGCAGAAGAACTGGTGGGAGCACCAGGCAATTTCTCAAATGCCCTGCCTTCCACAATCAGAGCAGTGGGCCACCCCCCTCCTCAAACTGCCCAAAGCAGTTGTGGCCTCTACTGAAAGTGACACCTTCAAAACTGAAGGAAAGAGGTAAGCACAGATGCAGAACAAGATCTGCTGCTGATTGAGTTCTACAGCCTTCCTCAACACTTGCAATCCACCCATCTTATGTTGGCCTGTCCTGGCCCATCTGAGTGGATTCTCACTCAGGCTGTCCCCAGGATGCAGAAAGACAAGAATTGTATAATCACATGTGGATAGAATATATCTGCACTGCAGCAGAATGGGCAATCTCAGAGCTTTCCAGTGGTATTCACAGTGTCTTTCTTCGTGTGAGCTTCCAGAATTAATCACCAGTGTATGAATTTGGCTTCCCATCCCTTTCCCCAGCTGACAGGAATTGATGGCACCAACTGCCGTCACCATGAGAAATAAGTGATTCCTTCACTAGCATGGCAGACATATGCCAGCTAAGAAGAGAAGATCTGATCATCAGACTTGCTTGTTTTGGCTTTTCAATGCACAAAAGGCTGTTTTTCTCAGAATTAGGGTGACTGCGACAATCTGTTTTTAGACAGAGTTAGAACCACAAGATAAAAGAGGCAGAAATCTTCTCATCTGCATATTTATCATCAAAATGCAGCAACTGCATAATTTAAGCTTAGCGTTAAAAATATTGTATGTATTTTTTAAGGTTTTCCTACTCAGGTGAAAAGGAGACATGCTTTCACTAAGGAGGTTAATTATTTCCTAATGGTGTGAAAACAACAGAAAAAAAAGGAATCAAAAGGAATTTTCTTACCCTTCCCCCTACCCTGAGACGCAGCAAAGAGACATCTCCATCCATATCCTTCACAGACACATACAGTAAAATGACTCAGAACAATAGAGCAGAGGCATGCGCTAGTAACTGGGGTCCCACTGAGCCCCACAAGGTCTGGACACTTGCACAAAGGTGCAAGTTACAGGAAATTTGTAGAGAGAGCAGGAGCATTCTCTCAGCTCATTAAACTGTTCACCTGAGAAGGGAAGCACTCCCATACGCAGGGAATGGGCACAGGCACTAACTGCCTGGTGGGCTCTGCCAGAGGAGAGAAGGTTCTCCTATACCACGGCCAATGGTGCCACCCAGCTGGGTAAGCACCGCACCCAGCCTTCTCCAGCATCGAGATACCAGCAGCTGCCTCCTCTGCAGTCCTGAGCAGAGCACAGCTGGGCTCTGGCTGCTCTGTGTCATCCTCCCCACCCCACCCCACGCATCCTCAGGGAGAGGAGAGAGGTGCTCTTCACTAGGCCAAGCTCTGTAGGGAAGAATGAACTAAACACAGGCTGCCTCTGTGGTACTCAACAGCAACTGAGCTCTGTCAGTGGTACCGTGGAGGTTTCCTCATTGTTCCTCCCTATCTCTGTTATACATATGGAGCCTTTATACTCTGCAGAGCTGAAGTGGCTAGCTAGCTGTACATGAGATCCAACTTCTTAGCAAGAGGACTTGTTCACCCAGAGGTGTCCTGGTTTATTGTTGTCTTTCCCCCGGCTGCTTCCTTAATAGAGACAGTTTTTATGTGACCTCCGCTGCTGTCCATGCAGACATGTGATGTTCCAGACAGGACCTTGCTTTCACGCTAGGAAGCATCCTTTCCTCTCCAGCACTGCCCAGCAACCCCACGGCATGATCAGTCACTGCTCAGAAATGTCTCTGCGAGCTTGGCACACCCAGCGAGGGCTGCAGAGCAGGCTGGCTGGCTGGCCATGGCCAGCTGGTGCTCCCCCAGCTGACACAGCCTTCCCATGCTCTCTGCTGGCTGCCTTTGCACCGTCACATGGCCACACGATGCAGGCTGCTTTGACAGCTTCATCCCTCAGATCCTAGTCCCTGTAACTACCTGATATGCACATGCGCTTCTGTTTAAAGAGACAAGTTAGAAGGGCAACGCATGACAATACACTGCAATCTGAAGACAGCCAATCAAACCAATAAATCCCCACTCGCTCCCCAACAGCTGTAGCCCAATTAAACTCAACAGTTCACAGGTGTTCATGTAATGACTTTAACACAAAAAAGCACCGCTCCCTTTAGGGGCCTTTAAAAAAATTTAGAGCTCTTTAAATTTTATATACCAACAACATCAAACCAAAGTAGGAAATAATAAAGAAGGAAAGGAGATAGAGCAAAGAAAATACACACAGTGTCAGCATCAGCAACAGCCTAATTAAACAATAGCCAACAGGAAAATGCACATTCTGCTCACCCAGCCACAGCCCTTCTTGAGTTCTATGTGCTGGATGCAAAAGCAGTTTTCTGTACAGCCTTTTCAGCATCATTGCACCAGCCACGCTTTCATTCATGAAGTCCCTCTGCCTCCTCAGAACAAAGCTGTGAATGAACTCACGCTAGCAAAGCGGGCCTGCATCTATCATTTCTCTCCAACTCTTTGACTCCCTCCCTACCACGAGGTCGAGACTGGGCTGGTCTCCATGGCGTGCTGGGGAGGCAGAGCTGTACACCTCTGGAAGTGACTAATGACCCCACTATTTTCTGTGGCCTTGCAGCCCATGTTAGTTGATCCAGGGAGCCCTGGTGAAGCTGACACCCTTGCTGTTCAGGTTGTCTGCACCATCTGTTTGCTATGTGCCAGCAGCAGGCTCTTGCTGGGTGCGTCCTTATTCTTGGGTTTTGTTACACCTTACCAGCAGTTCTGGCCACAACATCATTATTTTCTTTTGTAGTTTTCCCATTGATTGCAGGTGTTCCCTCTCCTAACTCACCTTCATTGCCCTCATTCCCACAGACCTGCATACATAAGCCCCTACCAATGTCAGGATCACAGCTAGGAGCTGCCACGTCTACTCATTGCAGGAGGAATGAGGAGACAGGAAACACGATTCTCATAAACCTAGAGAAGGAAGCATCAGGCTGGAAAAGAACGGATACTTTTGGGACCCTACAGGGCCCTGAAGAGGCAAAGAATTTGCAATACCTCAACCTTGGGGGAAACTCAGACCAAGGCTTCTTTGTTACTGTCCTTGGTTTGATTATGTGTTTGTAGCTCCTGACTTTCCCATGGTGAGATACTGAAGTCAAAATGGATCTGAAGCTTCTGCTTTGAAGCAATCCTGGCTTCAGCTTTTTCATTCCTATAAGGAAATGTGAAGTGTTCTTATAAAGAAACATTTTTGTCCAAAAGATTTTTTAAGAGGGGCAGTGAAAAGATGCTGCTCTGTTCTAAGTCAGAAGGTTCTGGGAGGGGAAATCAGTTTCTCTCCATCTTACTAAAAAACAAGAGCCTAAGAAACTGAAATATTTTGAGGCTTCAAAAATCAAGTTACAATGCCAAAACAGTGCAAAAGAAGGCTTTTCCAGAGTCCCTAAAAAAGGGAAAAGACCATCTTGCCGGGCCTGTGAAGCCGGGAATTTGCACAGGAGCAAACCAGACAGCTCTGGATCCTGAAGTCCATTTTTTCATTAGCAGTAAAAGCACAGCACAGACAGCAGTGGTAAAATTCCTGGCCCTAGTCTGCCTTTCCCAGAATATGAAATCTTAAATTGCTTTCTAGAAGCAGAAAGATACAGAGTTACAGACTTCATCCATCCTCTGTCCTCTCTGCTTAGAGGGATTGCAAAATGTAATCTCCCTACAAAAGGCAGATTCACAGAGCAGTATGGAGGTCTTTGCAGCTACCTATCTTATTCATGCACCTACAGCACCTAGCACACTGGGCCCCACCTGGGAGATTCCTTTAGGAATTACAGTAATATAAATAGTAAATAAATATGAATAATTATCTGAGGATGTTAACCAGTGATTTAGATATGAAAAGGCCCCAGAATGCAATTGCTAATCTCCCGAGATACTTAGCCATCCTTTCAAGATGCATGAAGACATATAAGCAGGCTAATTACAAAGGAAAATGTCTCTTGTATATAAATCTCATCTAAATTCAGAAGTGATGCAAAAACAAATCGAGAAGATACCCAAGAAAAGTTCAATAATGTTGCTGGCAAAGGTTAATTTTTAGAGATTTTTTTAAGATAACCAAGAAAATCCTTAAATACAAAAATAGTTAAACCTTAAATAGCAACTGCAAGTGTCACACCAGAAAGGCACTCTAAAATGAATAGAACTATTGAACTGTGGAAGCATCATGGCAAAAAACACAACAATTTCATTTTTTTAGTTTAGTTTCAATTTATAATTCACACAAGTAGCTTAAACACGTCGATTTGAGATCAAAACAGAACTGCAGGTTACATAGCATCTGTTCTATAGGAGGGTGCTGTGTGCACTGAGATAATTTTAGATGAATGTGTTATAAACAAGATCTGTGGAACATTGCAGAGTAGCAAGTTTTGAGAGAGAAAAACATACAGTTTAAATGCATAAATTGTTTAGAATGTTTAGCATGTGGTTGTAAAGCAATCAACCAAGTAATCTGTTTTCCAGAGTAGGACAGCTCACACAGATGAAACAGTAGCTTCCTCTGTATTTAATGTAAGACTCGTTCAACATTCAGAGAAACATCATCTTACTCTGTGCAAACTTGATGATCATAAAGCCACAGCTTTTAGCCACTGCTTTTGTTCTTTTCCAACACTTCCCAAGCTGCTGCTGCAGTATCAGGCCTGCATGCATGATGTATTCTGGCTGGAAAAGGTCCACTCATGACCAGACTAGACCTCTCCTGGGACATACTGGTCAGTGTAGACCTACACCTTGATATTGTTATTTTGGGATATGGTCACTTTTGCTGTGAATTTCTGAGGTTATAGCTGTGTAGAGAAACAAACACATTTTTATTCCTTCTTGGGGAGGACAGTTTTGGAGATGATACCCAGGAACCAAGCTACACTACTGAGATGCCTTTCCAGATTCATTTATCCACACATTCTAAGGACGTCAGGTTGCCTGTTCTGCCTACATCAAGGGAAACACTTATGGGTACCATACCATCTCCTGAACTCACAGGAATGGTTTCTAACAGGTCTTCCTATTCTAGTCCTAGACTGAACATTCCTCCAGTACTCCAGTGCTGGGTCATCCCTCAGCATACCTTATCAATCCCGCAAGTCCTAGATAAACTCAGATGAGAATTAAAAATTTGAATGTAGAAATGTAAATTAGATTAACACTGTATATTTCTTTATAGTTCTTTTTTCTGCTATGTGAAAAAGAACAGGGGGGGGTGTAACACAGGAATTTCTGACATACCATCAATTCATGGATACGAAAGTATTCTGCATTTCAACTCCTCCTTTATTAAAACCTAAAAGCGAGTTCATGATAATGGTATAGTTCGGGTCAGAAAAAAGGCATTTCATATGTGAATGCAAATGAAGATGCATGAAAATTTTCCTTTTAGAAAAAAAAATCTGAGATTTAAAAAATAGTGTGAAATAACCTACAAAATATAAAACAAATATCAGTTCAGTTGGTTGATAATCCTATTCAGGCTGCAGTGGAACATTTCCCTGAAATGTTTCCTCCTTTGCTAGGTTATTTATGGTTTGCTTTCTAGCCTGACTGCAGCAACTGACACCCTGCAAAGAATCAGAATAAGAAGGGAAAGCAGCGAGCACCAGATCCCTCAAAGAAACTCTAACCTTCTGGCTCCAAAGCAGATGCATCTCTTATCAAGCCATCACAATTCACTCCAGGAGCAACTTACTGTTGTAGTGCTCATGATCAACTCTAGAGTCACACTGCATTGCTGAACACAGAGCACTCAGGTGTCGTGGTTTAACCCCAGCCAGCAACTAAGCCCCACACAGCCGCTCGCTCACTCCCCCCCAGTGGGATGGGGGAGAGAATCGGAAGGGTAAAAGTCAGAAAACCCGTGGGTTGAGATAAAGACAGTTTAACAGGTAAAGCAAAAGTCATGCACACAAGCAAAGCAAAACAAGGAATTCATTCACTCCGTCCCATGGGCAGGCAGGTGTTCAGCCATCTCCAGGAGGGCAGGGCTCCATCACGCGTAACGGTGACTTGGGAAGACAAACACCATCACTCCAAATGTCCCCCCCTTCCTTCTTCTTCCCCCAGCTTTATATGCCGAGCATGATGCCATGGGGTGTGGGATATCCCTTGGGTCAGTCGGGGTCAGCTGTCCCGGCCGTGTCCCCTCCCAAATTCTTGTGCACCCCCCCAGCCTGCGCTGGTGGGGTGGGGTGCGGAGCAGAAAAGGCCTTGACTCTGTGTCAGCACTGCTCAGCAGTAATGAAAACATCCCTGTGTTATCAACACTGTTTCCAGCACAAATCCAAAACACAGCCCCATCCTAGCTACTGTGAAGAAAATTCACTCTATCCCAGCCAAAACCAGCACACCTGGTACTCAAACTGCGGGGAGGAGCTTGCAGGGTGGACTAGTTCAGCTCAACATCAATGTTTAGGTGATCCACTCTGGAGACCTACTGTGGTCTGCAGCACTGCATGAGCTCTCACTTGAGTGAAACCTATGCTGAACTGTAACATTTTCCATCATCTAGAGCAAGGTCTAAGTATAACCTGCTGCCCTAGTAACAGCCCACTACCACTAAAGCTCAGTAGCACAGTAGCTGCCAAGCCCTTCCTTCTTCTACATCAGCTTTTCCTGCCACTCCTGAGCCTGCTGACCTGATGTGAGACACAACCACATCAGGCACACTCCATTCAGGGAATGAAGCTGGCTCTGTTTTGCTGCTACGATAACCAGCAAGAGATTGCAGCAGTTCTATTCTGCCTTATGGAATGGAGACAAATGGGTCTGACTGTCTCTGTAGCATGGTTGCCCTCTCACTGTGACCTCTGAAAATTCTTTGCTGCAACCACACAAGAGGGCAGAGTGCAAGGGAGCATCAGACATGAGTACAGAGCCTGAGCAGCATTAACAGGGACACATATTCCTGCCTCAGCTGGGTAAAACTACCCAGCGGTAGCACCTCTCAGTGGAAGCTGCAGCAGCCTGGCTTCAGCAGAGCCCTTTTGCAGAGACCAGAGGTGAAATGGAGATAGGTCACTGGGTACGATGTGAAAATACCCTCCTTGCAGTCAGCACTGGTCTCCTGCAGTGCTCTGCAAAGGGAAAAAGTACACCTATGCTCCAAACCATTGCAAAATTGCAAGCAGACTACCAGAACTGGTTGCCCATGAGGACAAAGCTCTGGGTATGGGGTAGAGCAGGGCAGTGACGTCTCTTGGCTAGACAGACTCTCCACTCTCTCTGCTCATGTGTTTGCAGCTACCCACTGGCTCAGAGACCAGGCTTTGATGAGGGTAAGGTGCCCATCTGCTGTTTGCACCAGTTGCTCACAGGGCATGCTGTGACCTCCTCCCACCCTTCTCCAGACACCAGCCGCTTCCACACATTCATCTTCTTGCATATTGAGCCAATGCACTGTCACTCACAAAGTTTATATTTAAATAAGCCCTTCTGTTGAACTCAAATTAAATATAGCTCAGTTGAATCTGATACCATGAGAGGAACCAAGGCTGGAGGCAAGAGAGAGAACGAGGAGGAGATCACAACTGAACAAATACATTTAAAGCTGCAAAGTTAACACCAGGCTGCACATCTGACTCTGGGTTTGTTTCTTTTCAGCTCAGCTATAGTATTAGTTGCAGTGAGGTCATCCTCGCATGTCCTTCTGTTTTATGTCTCTTACTAGACAGACACACGCAAATCTTCAAATTTTACAGACAGAATGAAAATTCAGACAAACATTTGTCTCCCTGACCTGTCAGCACAGCAGCGCCTGACTGACAGAGGCACGAGAGGGGAAGTCAGAACCTCTAGAAAGGCAGGTATCTCAGGACTAATTTTGGAGTCTACTGACAACAATAACAATCAGCTCTTAGCTAATGTCACAGTGCAACAACAAAGCCTGAGGCAGCTCGTGCTGCAATTCAAGCCAAGGACTCATTCTGGGCTCTCTCCTGATGTGGGTTGCCCTGCCAGCCATTTTTCAAGCAGTGCTTAAAATCTGGTTGGGGAGAGTGGCCTGGGTGGCTGGATCTGAGAAAGGACCAGAGCTGAATGTGTGCATATTAGCAAAGATGTAATTAAGGAGCCCAGGCGTAAAAAAACAGACCAGAAAGTGTGACCATTGCAGTAAGGGGGGAAAGTTGTACCATTGTGTTGAGAGAGTTCACAAGAAGTAATACAAGTTAAAAAACAGATCTTCAGGCCTGTGGGACTCAGGTGTTCAAATCCACTGAGGTGTGTGCTTAGTACCCTAAAACTTTTCATTAGGCTTCAGGAAGAACAGCTTCTAGCAGCAGAACAGATTTCATCCAGGTCAGTCAGCCACGAAAAGCCTCATCAGTCATCACATGATAACCTTGACCGAACCATCCACGTGTATTTAAGAAACCAGTGCCGTTAGTTGCATTGTAAGGAACCAAGCGAAGTTGTTCCTATTTCTGTCCAGCTATCCTAAAAGTTAATCCTAAAAGCTAGTCCAGATCTACTTTGCTCTGGCTGGCTGACTTCCTTTATGGCTACTTGTCATCTTTGACAGCTATGAAATCCACTATGTTTAGTTACAAAGTGGGCCAGGGCAAGGAGAAGCAGAGGAAGAGAGGGAAAAGCATGCTGAGCGAACTTGTTGGGCTTGCAAGAGTTAAAGATGCTGTGTCCCAGTGCCTATAGACTGTCTCCAGTACTGCTAAAACAGTGTGCGTTGAAACATATGGTAGGCAAGCCCTGCTTTGTCCTGCTGCAATCTCTTCAATTATTTTCTGTGTTGTGTATTTTACAAAGGATAAATCAGGGAACATTTCAAGAAATGTTTTCTCATTTTAAAACTTATCAAAATATTGCTGACACTGATCCATGGCTGGGAATGTCATTCCTGAATAAACATGATGTCATTCTCATTCCATTCATACTTCTCCTGGACAGCTGCTGTCAGCCTCAGTGAAGAAAAATGCCACCTCACCGGTGACAGCTGCCACTTGAGGTACTTTGTATATCAGCCTCCATAGGGAAAAAAAAAAAAAAAGAGTCAGTCATGCAGATGCTATTTAAAGTATGTTGCATCTTGATGAGAAATGCAAAAGTTAATATGGGGCAGGTTGCTCTGTGTCAAAAGTCTGGACAATGAAGAATAAGGAACTTTTCTGGTCTCACCTTCCTAAGAAGCAAGGCTCAGACAAGGCCCTCACTCCTGCACTGTATTTGTTTTAAAAACAAAAGAAGTGCTGGCTAAGATGTGTTTTGGTTGCTTTACTTTTCCTTATTTTAACCTAGACCTGGAAAGTCTTCCGGAACTTATGACTTACAGGGGGACAAAGAAGTGCATGAGCAGACCCAGTATGGATGCTCACTGTGACTTCATACCTTCTGTGTGCTAGAAAATACCCTAGAGGTGACACTCCAGTTTGGTGTCATCTGCAAACTCGCTGAGAGTGCACCCCGATAAGAACTTGTAACTTGGCAAAGCAGGTAACCATCAGGGAGCAGACCTGGCCCTCCGCACGTTTAAAAGAGACTGTTCATGCCAATCAGTCAGATCCCAAAGGGAAAGCGCCAGCACGACAGCGAAGCTGTGGTCCGGTCTACGAAGTACAGGCACATGCAATACTTTGCAACCACACTTAGAAGGCTCCAGGAGAGTTCAGAAGGACACAGGTAAATGACAAATCAGACTAGAACAAAGAATATTTTGACTTCCGATGACAGTTTTTATTAAGTTCCTAGGCCACAAAGAAACTCAAAACCTAATCCTTTAGTTCCCTCCACCACCAGTGGGGAGGAAAATGAAGAATTTAAATACCATAAATACCTGTTATTCGTTGATGGAAATTGTTTTGAGGCAGTTCTAATTGCAACCCTTGCACTGACTCATTTTGCCTCATTCCGTGAACACATCACATGCACTTCTGATCCATGGGCAGAATCCTGCCCAGGAATAGAAATTTGCCTCTTTTCATATAAATCATATCACAACAAAACTAATGAAACAATCAACAACTAGGTCCCCTTGTTCTGGAGCCTCACATATTAACCATGACAGAAATGCAGATATTTCCCAGTCATATGTCAAAAGCAATTCGCCTCAGCCCTTACGTGACTGCTTCCCCCGTTGTGAATTCTGCAGGTGCTTCTGGTGAGACCTTTCCCATTGCAATAGTTTTTTGTATCACGGTGCCCCAGACCATTCTCCATTGCAGTAGATGCTGTAGAAAACCCACAGCTGAAAAGTGGTCTCTGTCCCAAAGAACATGCAAAGTATCCTCACCTCCACCCCCTCATGCAAGGAAAGAGAAAGCACACTTCGTGGAAGAGAACTGTCTACCATTTCTGATAGCACGTGGAGCCAACTGATCAATTTTATTTAGAAAATATGTGGTATTTTCCAGCTCAGACAGGAGGTGATAAGAAGGCAAACAGTAAGCACTGTCACTGGGAACACAGTTGGGCGACTTCCAATTTACCTGCCATGCAGGGATAGTACAACATGCAGATTTATAACAAATCATTGCTTTTTCCAGTACCCCAATTACATTTGCAATTTGTTGGCACCCAGATCTTCTGCAATTGCTCTAGGAATTGTTCTGGGCTGTAGCTCTCCAGTTGCTTTCCAAGCATGGAGACAGACAATCCTTGCCCCAAAGAACAGCCCAGACTAAATCTGTTTTCTGTTCCTTCTGGCCTCCAACTTGCACTGCTGCTTCAGTGTCAAAGGGGCAGATGTATAATCTGGGAAGCTTTCCAGATGCATCTTGAGCAAAGCAAAGCATTGTGAATCATTGGTACTAAGCAGGATCTTTCAATCTGTCACAGTACCACTGGCAGCACTCAATATGTACTCACAGTACACCCAGGATGGCAAGCACCTCATGGAGGGGACGCTAGTATTCACCAGAGCCAGATTCTCAAAGAACAAATAAATAAATTATCTTCCTTGCACACTGTGGTGTTTTATCATGCAGACTGTGCCCCAGCAGCACTGCTCTGCCCCCAGTAGAATGGCAACAAGCCCATGCTAGGCATGAGCTCCTTTGTAGCCATAAATGTTGCATTAATAGGTTTTTTGCTAGTACTGGGCCATCACTTTAACTTTTATTACTTCTCCTGTCCCATAAATGCTCATGGGTGCTCTTCCAAGGAGCCTGTGCAGATTGCCAAGCAGAGGAGAAGAATGACAATGACATGGCCTCTGGCTCTCCCCTGAAACAGCAGCTTTTCTGTCATCCCCTGGAAGTGCTCCAGTTTCCTTACAGCTCTGGAAATGTGGCTCAAGCAAGGTTGCCAACACATGTTTCTCCGTGTCAGACATTGCTCTGATTCTGGAGCCTGCGAGGAGCCTGTCAGCTATCATTCTGCCAGGAATACCCCAGCCCTGGCTCCTCTGCTTTCAAATTCAGTCCGTGTTAGGTTGAGTAAGAGGCACTGTCAGGTATCTGGAAAAACAATAGCAGCTCTTGCTTTAATTTGCATGCCCAGTATTGAAATCCTTTGTCACTAACTCAAGGGGGCAGTGGATAAAAACTAAGTGAAACATAATTGATGCAATTCACATAAATGTGTGAGGAGAGCATCTCTGTGTCTAACCTCATGTTTGCCAATGTTCTGGCGCAGATTTGTTGTGTCAAAGCATCAGAAAATAAGTGGATATCCAGCATGCTGGACTCCCCTGATCAAAATGTTTATCAAGTTTCCTCACAGGCTGTTCAGTTCTCACGATTTCAGGGGAGTGGCAAGTTACCAATTCTTTCTTTAACCTGCTCTCCTCCAACACCTAAGCACCTCCTGACCCTCTGCTGGGACTGCCCTCCAGGCGTGTCCCATACCAGGTTGCTCTAGCATTTCAAAGAGAAAAAGAAAACCTCTGTGCAGACTTTTTATGTATGTTGTCTTTGCCTAGCCACTTTGACACAGAGATCCTCTGCTTCTTCACCATTTCCACCTGCTAGCCTGTGCATGCAGCCTTATTCCCTTCTCAGGTTTCCATTGTGGCCTGCATGGCAGGTAAGCACCACGCATTTCGGGAAGCTGAAACACCGGGCACCCTCCAGCACTATCGGCTCCTCACACTGTGAGGCAGGAGAGTAAGGGAGCTCCAGCACTTCAACATTAAAGAAGAAAGCCAAAGTGCAGAGCAGTCACCTATGTTAATTTTTACAGCACTCTTTATACAAGATTTTCACAAAACTTTGTTTTAAGTCAGCACTAACAGAAGTAAAGCTAAACATTTCTCCACCATAAAAGCCTTTCCCTTTCTCACAGCCGTGCTCCTCACTGCTGTTTGTCTCACTGGCAGCCACAGACCTCCACGGTGGTCGGATGTGACACACGCCAAAGCCCCAACCTCACTTTTCATGAAGGACCATGCCCCTGCCATCCCATTTTTCAGGGGACCGTGCACTGTGGACGCAGCTCCTCCTCTCACTTCGTGTCTCCCCACCGAGAGCCCCCAGCAGCACCCAGGCCTTCATGGCCTCAGTGTGCTCTCTGCAGGGACACAGCCCTCAGGCTGGCCACCCGCCGATGCAGGCACCACACGTCGTTTATAACAGAGGGGATACAACAGAGGGAACCAGGCCCCACGGTTAGTGTGGAGCATGGCATCATTCAACTGCTGGGATCCTGCTGCAAACACCTCCTGAGGGGGAGAATTGGCAGCTCCACATGCTCCAAGCCCCAAACGCCCCGGACCTCCAGACTGTCCCCTCTCCAGCCTTACCTGATGCCGTCTTCTGGGGGATGTTTCCTCACATGGCACCCACGGGAGACCGCCTGCTCCGCAGAGTCCTCTGCCAGCACCATCTGTCCTTCCCTTCACAGAGAATGGGCATTCACGTCAGGGGACACCAGCAGCAAAAGGCCAGTTCCTCAGAGAGGTTCCTGCCATCCCCGGCAGCGGGTCTCCAGCTGTGCTCAAGCGAATTCTGGGATTTCCTCTACTTTTGAGGATAAACCACTCCCTTCACAGAGGCCATCGTCTCACTGAAGGTGCCTTGCACCTGAGGAGTGCCCCAGCTTCCTCCCAGCAGCCACTGAGGTGCCGAAACACTGCAGTTCTGTGAAACGTTGTTTCTCGGAACATGGCCACCTCAGAAAAGCCCAGCATTTGCCTCAAAAATGGCTCCTACGAACACCTGCCTGCTCCAGTGCACTGTGGCCAGGTCTGTGGCAGGGGGGGGGGGCCCCACCCCGGGCCCCCCCCCCCCCCGCTGTGGCAGGAGGGCGGCTCCCAACCGAGGCCACCACTTCCCAGAGCAGGAACCCGCCCACGCAGCTCCGGAACCTTCCGGCACCTTCCCTCAGGGAGAGGCAGCTGCAGCGGGGGCCCTGCCGGGCTGTGCCGGGGGAAGGGGGCAGCGGCCGTGGAGGAACCCCCACCCTTATGAGGCCTGGTGGGGCTTTCTGAAGAAGGGAGCATTGCCAGTCACAGAGCACGGCCGACCATTTGTAATGGAGTATGAAAGTTTGCAGGGATGCTGTGGGAGGCAGAGGAAGGGACAGGAGCTCCCGCCAAAGCTGAGCAAACGTTAGCACAGTGCTGTGTGGCAGCATGAACCTCCCTGAGGGACGCCCAAAACAGCCATCCCAGCACGCCAGCACTAAGTCCCGAGGAAGGGACAGGGTTTCCTCCGTCAATCAAGCAAGACAGAGCCTGCAAACCTCAACAAAGAAAAGCTCTGGAAAGGAGTTAATTAAAGAGTTCCAGTTCCCTCCAACGCAGACCCTGGTCCTTTGTGAGCACAAAACTAAGCCCGCGCATTCCCACTGCTAATTATGAATAAGTTGAGGAGCTCTTTGATATTACTGCTGTGGTTCATGCTGTTGCCACATAGTGCAGACAACACCCACATAAAACCACCAGTGTGTCGGCTGCAGCCTCTCCCCTCCCTTGTTTTGTTCATTTATGTTGCTTGCAAGCTTTAGCGGCAGTCTGTGTGTCTCTGGAACTAAAGCTGTAACCGCTTTCTCCAGGAAATTCTCAAAATTGCACCATGTGAACCTAGCCCTGTAATGGTGACAGGGAAATTTCAAAGATTTTTTTCTGTAAAAGGTTCCTGTATTTTTCTCGTAAACAAGTGAGTCCACAGGTAGAAATACAGAGCATGCAAATACGTGTAATGCCACGCTGCAGCATGTGTTCCCTCTTTTGCCAAGGTTCATCAGAGGCTCTCACAGCTCCTGGCTGTTTCAGCGCAGAGCTGTTTTGTGAGTGATGTGTGCCTACAAGGAACGTGGCTGCAAAGCTCAGAAACACAGACTGTACTTCCAGAGACTGTCTCTGCTCGAGGGCTCGCTGAGTCACACGCCAAGTGCTGAAATATATGGTCACCTGCTAGCTCAGCTATTGCAAAAACGGTGGGAAGGTGATAGCAGTTCACACTCTAATGCTTCCTCTCACTGCTCAGTGCCAGGTCATTCAGCATTGTTTGCTAATGCCAAGTCCATATGGGATGCTGAATTAGGACACGGCGTCAGTGGCCTGAACTGGCAGCACAGCTTTCTGCTGGAGGTGCAGCTCAGTACACGGTTAGTATCACAAAAAAAAGAATTCTGGACTTTAGCTGGACTAAATGTTGCAAACACATGATAACCATCAACTTCTCCCCAGACTGCATGGAACAGCACGCAATAAAACACAGTGTGTCACAAACGTGAAAACCTGGAGCTGTTTTCTCATGTACCATCGAACTCTCTCTTTGCAAACAGGCTACTTGCCAGTTTGTTACAATGAGAGATCTCCTTGCACCATTTGGTTAGGTTAAGCATGGGTACCAGCATGTACTTGCGTTCGGCATTGATTCTCCCCCAAAATCCCCCATAAGAACACTAAGAGCAGCTGTAAGATACTCCCTCAAGTCTGCTCCAGAGAGGTGATACTTGTCTATCTGTCCAGTCCAATAGACGACACTGGACTTGGCCTTCCAAGCTCAGCTAATCATGGCCAGCTGCCAAGAGACCCTAATATGCGCATCTCACTGGAGCATTAATAGGAAGCAGAGCGTTATCTGTGCAAGGGAATGACTGCTTCAAACAGGGACAAAATCAGAAAGCAGAAAATTAGAGCTTCAACCATAAAGTTCAAAGAACATGGGGAAAAAGCATGAAAAATAATTTTGACACTTTGAAGTAGACCTCAATTGTTCCATAAACTGTATTTTTAATAAAAAATAACAATAACAGCATTCCAAATATCTATTTTATAAGCTTTACTAATGTATATTTTTTTAATACATGTCAGAAGTTCTTACTTGAGGCAAATGCAATATTTATAGAAAGCAAGAGACTTCAAAACAGCTCCAGAGACTTTAAGCTCTCGATTTATTCACAGATTTAGAATAACTCAGGAATACAAAATGACAAAATGTACATTTTTTATATTGTTTACTAATGTATTGTCTCTTGTCCCTGATCCGTCATTTTCCTGACTGGAGGAAACACATTCAGTTTCTTCACTCCCTTTAATGCTACACACTTCTGGAGGGAAATATTCCCATTTGGTGAAAATCTATCACAATTCTGTCTTGCAGAATATCACTCCCAGAGAATTATGTGAGGATCATTAATAAATACATTTTTGCAATGACAGTCATTTCTTCTTTGGTAATGATTTGTATCTATTATTTGTCTCAGCCTCTCCAGTTCCCAGAGGCACTGCTGGTGAGAGTGAAGAAGGGAAGAGGCAGTGCAGCTTCAGACCAAAATCAGAATGGAGGTTTGCCAGTGGCTATAAAGGCTAACAAGATGTTGGAAGTTAGTTAACCCCTAGTTAGACACGTCACTGGGTGTGGAAAGATGCCCTCGCTGTCTGTGAAAGACCACCTCCATGATGTGTTGGTTGTGTTCAGAAGTGAGGAGCAGGATTTCTGGAGGACAGCTCCGTGAGCCGGGAGGGCCGTATCTCTCCTCCCAGCTCAGACGCTGCCCCGCTGTGTGGCCTCGTGCAGATCGCAGGACCGCGCTGCACCTGAGGCTCATCCTCAGTGGAAGAAAGGGTCCTTCCTCTGCCAGGGCCTGCTCACAGCCCCTGGGCCCACACCAGCCAGATGTTCTGGTGAGAGATGCCATAAATAGCCAACAAACAGAGAATGGGTAAGAAGATAGGAAAGCAGTCAAAATATTCTTTCTGTTAGCATTGTAAATCTTTAGTTTTCAAAAACAATGTTTCTAGACCCACAAAAGCACATTGTTTAAAAAATACCAAATATTGGCTCCTTTTATGTATTAAGTCTGTGTGACATTCTTCAATCTGGAGGCATCTCTGAAATTGCAGAATTTCCGCTGTTTCTTTCAGCCTCTTCAATCAGCAGGTGAGCAGGTGAGTGTGTTTTCACTTTTGCTGGCAGTGTTGTACCTAGGCAGTTTCACTTTCCGTTCTCACGCATTTTTTCATTATTTTACAGTGCACCTATATTTTTACAGCCACACCTAAACACTGCTATAACTGAACACTGAGAAATTTTGGAGCAGCCAGTCTATAACACCCCACCTATGGCACAGGCGCAACATCGCTCCCAAAAGGATGAAGGGGAAACAGTCAAAAGCCTAAGAGAACAAGAAAGCCTTGCAGCGTGAGCTGAAGTCTGCTGTCCTGGGCTCTGGTGGAACAAAGTCGTGACATTTGATTGCAAATATCTCAGCGCAACAGTGAAATTTCCAAACGAATACCATGTTTTGCTAAGAAACCGTAAACACTTTTGTACTTGCTTCTCCTTTTTATTTCAGCACCATGTAAGTTCTACAGTGAAAAATGTCTGATGTTCTTCTAAAAAGTAATCTAGCCTCAGATTTTGGGGTGTAAATTTATTCCACATATGTGGAATACGTGCCTAGCAGAGGACACTGGGAAGCAAAGGAATTTGTGACCCACATACACAAATAACTGTATGTGCAGCATGATACAGATCTGGGCAGACACAGGGTTATTTGTTGTTTCCAAAAAAATCCTGGATCAGAATTAGTCAAAAAGACATGTTACCCTGGCAAAAGATAAGTCCAGAGCTCTCCCAAGTGTACTGCTGATGAATCAACAGCTAGAGCACTCAGCCAGCTCAGTGTTGTGCTAGATATACAGCAATAAATGACGTACTTTTTCTACACAAATTGCAGCAGCAAAGATATGCCGTGAAATGTGTAACTGTTGAAAGATGATTAACACACCAGTTCACTGTACTACTACAGAGTGTTTCTTTTCTCATTAGACTTTTCCTGATGTTTCCAACTTCTACCAAAGTCCTGCTCAACCAAAAGATTTCAGTACCCTATGAAAGACCACAAATTTTGCCTACTCAGTTTCCTGAGAGAGAAGAAACAAGTTTAAGGTTATGAGCTTCCAGTTGCACCCACATGGTCTCTGCAAAGACACACTGTCTGCCCAAGATCTAAGAGCCACAGACCTCAGCTGTAGTATGTCGAACTACAGGTTTAATCGGGGCTACATTTCTTGTAGAAGCAACCTGCACCCAGACAAGCTTGCCAATGGCTACCAATGTTCAGAATAACGATTGCAATATTTTGGCAAGAATAATTTTGCAGACCACAGCAAATTAACATTGCTAGGCTCAGCCTTAGTTCACAGGAGTGCCCAAAGGTAAGATGACAATTTGCCCTTTCTTCTTCCAAGCCAGCAGCTGCACTTGTCACAAGCTGTAAGTGAACTGTGTTCTGCAGCTGCATGTTCTCTCTAAGAAGTTGGTGAACTTACCATAGGCATGGTGCTACCTACGCTCTTCTTCAAACGATCTCTGAGAGTTTTTTACTGTTATTATAAATAGGTGCTTTTAAAACTGATGCATTTGCAGTCATTTCAATCACTAGCATCCAAAAGTGTAACTCAGGGCACTAAACATCCATGATTTAAATGTGAGAATAAGTGTTGGCATCTTTTTTTTTTCCTGGTATCTCAAGTTCAAACTATGATTCCTCACATTGTGTCTTGAGTCTAGCAGCTGGGCTTAAAGAAAAAACAGTAATTGTCCAAAAGCATGTGACAAAATCATGCAAGTCGGTAAAAACAGAGCTGGAGGGATGGAAGAAACTGGTGAGTCAGGTCTTCACAGAAACATGTTTAGAGCTTAACTGGCTGTAAAACTCAATAGAGGCTATGTGTTCTGGGGCACTGAGCCAAAATATGCCCAAGAGCCTCCAGCTCCGTATGACAGAAGTAGCTCTATCATGCAAACAAACACTTTTCTGAGTGAAGGATTTTAGTTGAGAGAGCAAACAGGTCTTTGTGAGCCTTTCACCTTTCTCCAGGCTTCCTGCTGCCAAAATCTGGATCCTTTGGACAGAGACGATTTTCCTCCCTGCCGTTTCCCCTTCCCTGAAGAACTTGGTAGCAGTTTCCAAAGCACCGTGCACTTGGGGAGCAGGGGATTGTGTTGCTCACCCACCAAGTGGCCACCTACTCACACTCATGACCAGTCCAGCCCTGTACCCCTGCACCTCCTGTGCCCTCTGCACGTGCACCAGTCACTCCTCCAAACAGAAAACATAACATAAATCGCCAGTTTTCCGCCTCCCATGCAGACACTAGCAGGTACCCAGTCATACCAGACCCATGCAGCAGACCCCATTGCAGGTGTCATGCTTGAAGAGAAACACCATCAGCAGGACCTGAAAGAAGCACTCTCCTGTGAGTCAGTCGCTGCAGACATTGGTCCTCCCATACCCTCCTCTGTCTGCCTCAGCTGCTGGCTATTTTCTTTTCTGAGCATAAAAAAAAATCTTACGGAATGAAGATAACCAGTGAAACTTCTAGGATGTAAAGCAAGGGTGCAGTCCAGAATGAAACGGCATCACGGGGCAAGCCCAGCCCAGAAGAAGTTTTACTGACATACAGAAACGCACAAAGCTGCCACATAAGGGCAAATGTGGCCGGTCTTGGGAGACACCGCTGCAGCCACTGGCGAGGCCCGGCTGGGCTCCGCAGCTGACGGGAGTGATCAGCATACACAGACTGGGCTGAACAGTGAGTTTACAAACAGTTTTTACCAGCTGAAGTGATTCTGCAGCTGCCTTTAGAGACTGCCATTAATACTTAATTTTGGACCAGTTGGTTGGTGCTGACAGAAATTCCCCCAAACAGCTCATCAAATGAAAGCTTTCCCTGGCTACCTTTAAAAGGGGAGCTGATTAACTAAGGGGTTTAATTGTTATTTTTGATGTTGTGGGTGTTTCCATGAGACTCTGGCAGAAAGCTGTGGAGGTAATTTAATATAAACTTTGACAAATTCACTGGAGCTAAATAATTAAGCTTTTGCAGGGTGCTAACACTGGAAGCTCTGAAGAAAGTGCCAAAACAGGGGTTTTTACTGTATTGCACAGCTCAGGTTTTGTACAGCATGGGCTGCCATGGCTGGTGTCATTTCTTTGAAGGACAATTTCATTGCTAGCACCTGGTACCCTCTTTGACCAGAGTTATTTTGTTTGTCCCAATGTACACAAACCCACTGTTTTTCACAAAACCAAAGAACAAAGCCTTGCTGACACCAAAAATGGCCCTCATCACCCCGCTAACAACCATTATGGAATAATCTGCAGAGAAGTGATGATAACTCTGCTTCAGAGGCATGGGAGAAATGGTTTTGCATTAGGTCCATGGAACAAATTCTCTGGTTTGATGACACCAAAGAGCTCATTCAACTCTGCTGTAATGGGTAGAAGTAGCACACTGACCCTCATGGGCCCTGCTTCAAGTCCATGGTGAGCTCCTAAACCAGCAATGTCCAGTTTGGGATATTTTCCTTGTATGTAAATAAGGAAATACATGCTATTAAGAATTTTGGTTAAACTGCACAATAAAAAAAATGGGCATTGGGCATTTTTCTGGAGGGAAACCATCTGTGGTCATAAGGTCCAGGGCAAAATCACAACTGCCCTGGGTATCTAGAAAAGTGGTTACCAGTGCCACGGTGCTCAGCTGCTGCCTGTGTAAAACAGAAACTGGTGCCATTCCAGCAGACCCTGCAGAATCACAAACAGCAACTTTCCAAAGCATTTGAG
This sequence comes from Pygoscelis adeliae, assembly GCF_000699105.1. Taxonomy (NCBI): domain Eukaryota; kingdom Metazoa; phylum Chordata; class Aves; order Sphenisciformes; family Spheniscidae; genus Pygoscelis; species Pygoscelis adeliae. Next base: position 98,652 of record NW_008825521.1, read on the forward strand.
CTGGTGCTTTCCACTGGCACTGAACTCATTCAGCTCCTGTGCAAGGACAGGATGGCAGAGCGGGTTTTGGATCCCAGGGAAACCTGTGCAAAATCGCACCAGTTCCCATCCCCTCTGAGGCCTGGCCTGGCTGCCTGTTGCTGCTAAGGCCTGCACCTTGAAATACTACAGGGCCCTGGATTAAGTCAGTCCTTTCTGCATCAGTTATTGCCACTTCCGTGTTCACAGCTCCTGCAGGAGCAATGCTGTCATCAGGGCTTAGCGCAGCAACTGAATCAGAGACGTGGAGGAAGGCTGCTCATGCTTTGAACGTGCTGGATGAGCAGGACCCACAAGCTCCCGTGCCAAGGGAGCTCCTTCTCTCTCTGATACTTTGTCTTAGCAGGACCTCACATTTTCGCATCTTGCTCCAGTGCTCATTCACAAGGCTGACATGTATGGCTGTACCCTGTGTGGCCCCTGCTAATTCATGACAACACTATTGACTGACAAGAGCTGGCACCTTCCCCATCAACACACACTCTGGGCCAGCAGGAGTAGCAAATCTACAGTCGAGGAATGTCTTAAAGCAAACGCTGGAGTGAGTGCTTGTGGCTGTATCTTGCAAGCACTGTTCAAAAGACTTGGCTCCTGGGGTTGGAGTATATCAACTCCAGTGTGAGCCTCGCTGAAGTTAATATTAATGCTACAAATATTAATGCTACAGCTAACCCAGACAGCTGCTGCACAAAGCAAAGAGGAGAGTTTATAGCAGAAAATTCCCTGCAGCCTATTAGTTCTCTGCAAGACAGCAGTCTTGTCCTTCCAGATGTGCGCTCTGGCATTCAGCTCCAGAGTGTCTGAGTGCTGTAGAGATGGCAAGCTCTACACATGCCAAACACATGTCAGAAACATTTCTGAGGAGCATCTGCTCTTGCTACCCATCCCACACTGTCCCGTGCTGTTCCCGACACAACCGCAAACAGCAGTGTCGCACACCAGGGTTCTCACTGTCAGGAATGACATTTTGAAGCCACACTCCCAGTGCTCAGTCCCAGCTCTGCCCCTGAGCCCTTGCACAAGTGTGGGCTGATGATCAAGGCTGTGCTGAGACTGAGCAGGGGATGCTGGCCGCAGAGTGCTCCACCTCCTGTCATCCAGGCAGGGATGCAGTGGAGGGGGACCCAGCTCCCCTCTGCGCTGCTTTCCCTGGTTTCCTCACTGCGGGTGAGGGCTGGAGCACGTTGCTGGGCACTGGGGTTTTGCGGAGACATGGATCTGGGTGCAGCCTGGGTACAGGCCCAATCTGGGAGCCTGCTTTGCTGGACTGGGCTTACGGATTCTCTCATCTCCCTGGTTCATAGGTATGTTATCAGTCTATGCATATGCCACTAACCATAGGTGGTTTTCTATCTATCATACACAGGCCTAGCAGGACAGATACCAGAACCTTTATACAAGTTAATAAGTTTCAATAAAGAAAATGTTGCTTAGTTGAAGGATTCAATCATAAAAATGAAACCTTTTTCACTGTACATTTAACAAGAAGTTACAACTTTGGTGGATGCTACATTTAATTCTCATCCACACAGAAGTAATGGGCTTGCCAAAGCTGCACATTTTCATATCCTGAATAGGAGTACTTTTTGGAAAGAAAAAAGGCTATTGAGAGAACGGTGATTGCTGCGTTCCAGCCTAGAGGTGTGGCTGCTGCTTTCCCTCTGTGGTAACTTGAACAAATAAGCTCCTTCGGGGAATTAGAGAGCTGAAATATTAGCAACCACTGGCACTGTCATGGACATATGTCACAACCCCAAACAAAGCCATATCCTGACAGAGAGGTTTGTGAGTTTTTATTTTGGGGTGAATTGTATTTCCATGAAAGAGAGACACTAAGACTAATGATGCAGACAGAGAAATTAGCCAGGATGCGACAGAGGCATAGTGAGTAAAGCACTGGAAGTACTAGTGGGGAAAAAAGGTTGAGCAAGAAGAAGCGAATTTTTTTTTACATTTGTGTGTGTACGGATAACATATAATTAGACCTCTTGGTGTGTTATATATTAGTCTCTCTGGTGTAACTGTCTGCCCCTAAAAGACCATTGTTTCCCACTCTTCCTCTCTTTCCACAGAAAGTTTTAAGTTACATCTACATAGGTAGAGAACAAATTTTGTTCCACCAAGTTCTGGCACATTAAACCTAACAAATATACAAGAGATGCAAGAGTAGCTAATGCTGTGTGTTCATTGCCTTTGTGATACACCACTACTAAGGAGAGTGTAGAGGGGGCCAGTCCAGAGCAAAACTATTGTTTGCAATTGCCTTTTCCTTTTGACATTTTCATTGTATGTTCTTTTAGGATTGTAAATCTCCTGCGATGTCTTTACAACACAGCTGCGAAGAGGCAATATCTAAAAGGCTGAGGAAGAAAATGTCCTGCCACCTGGGAGCAGCACTCTTTATCTCCCCAGTAACATTCAGGTGTCTTGGGCCGGTCTGGCTCTCTTCTCTTCCACTGTGATATTTTTCAGTCAATGCATGCCTGATTCTTTTTTTGTTCTTTCCTGAATCGCAGGTAGCTTTGAAAAAACACGCATGAACCAGCCCTGCCAGGTGAAAAATAAAGGCTCCTGATTGCTATCATTATTATTATACCACTAGACATTTTATTAACACTAAAGTGTGACATTTCCCTCCAAAGAAAGGCCTTCTTCTGCCCTTCTGCATGGCTACTTTATTGAATCCAAACTCCGTTTCCGAGGATCTTCACCTGTTTAAACGCTGCTGTGTTTCTAAAAGCAATTTAACCTTTCATCTTTTATGGATGGATCCTTTTTTAACAAAAATCCTATAGGGCCATTTTTCTCCTCATCTCCTTGTGATCTCAGTGATATTACGTGATGTAGCTTTTGTAGAAGAAATGCCGAAACAGCAGCTTCACCACCTGCAGCTAATGCAGCAGGAAGACGGAAAAGGCAACCTGGAAAAATCCCTTTTCAACATTTCTCTCACAAGCTCCTGGTAAGAATCCCCCAAACTGACAATGTCTCTTGCATAGAAATGAAGGGCAAGTGCTCAGGAAGGGGAGAATGGCCTGGAGATTTTGCCAATGTAAAACCAGCCTCGCCTCCTCTCATTGCATCAATGACTCAAGCGCCACCCAGCTTTAATTATTTATTTTTGGCGATGGCTGTGTGTTGTCCAAGGTAACACGGTCTCCTGGGATGAAGAAAGTCATTCTGAACACAAACAGTGCCCGGGAGGTGCAGTGTTTACAGACAGAACTGTTTTCAAGGCATTGTTGGATGATTTTACTGCTTACTTACTGCATGGCTCACATGGGACTCTTGGTTCAATAAAAACCAGGCAAACTACAGACACTAGTACGTATTTTCCTCTTCTAAATCCTCTAATCCTAGTGCAGTCCAGAGTACTCAGAGAAATTCAGCCTCTCTCCATGCTGAGACAATACATGTTTCTCCTTCTCCCTCCTCAGCCCTGGCATCTCTCTGGGGAAGGCAGATCTGTCCTCGCAGCAAGCCCAGCACTCCCCAAGCCCATGCATGCCACTCCGGGCAGGGATTTACCACCAGGGACCACGAAACCGCAGGGCTGTGGAGGCACCAGCCACAGCAGGTCCTTTTCTCCTCCTCCCATCTGCCCTAGGAATGAGGCCGAGTGATGGCTGGGGCCCATGGGGTCTTTGGAAAGACCTACTGCAAGACCTCCTTGCTCCAGCTCTGCCAGCTGCCTCTGCTGCCCAGCTGGGATTACCCAGCACCGACAGCCAGGGGAGAGCACAGAGAGCCTGGGGGCTCTGGGAAACGCGTGGTTCCTCCAGCCAGGGCCAGGCACCCTCTTCCCATATGGCCACATTCGGTTCCTTCCCGAGACCCTGGCCAGGGAGACCAGGGCGGCAGCTGGCTGCCTTGCCTGTGTGGGGAGGGACTGTGCGTCCACAGACGATCCCTGATGACCCTACCCTCTGCTGATCCTACGTTTGCAGAGTGTTAGTCCTATGTTTCCTCATCTAATGGCTTTTGTAGGCTGCACCACTTTCCCAACGGAGCTCAACACACCAGGTCCCCCAGGAGGCCTGAGCGCTGGAACAAGAGACTGAATTGGCTGAGCAACATAAACAGCTACTGCCGCAGCCATAACAAGGTCCTCCAGCGCCTGCAGACTTAGGCCACAGGCTCACAAATGGCAGCCGGGATGAGGAGGACAGTCAGAGATCTCTGCGAGCAAGCCCTACTGTGAAAAAAAACACCATACCCTGGTTTTCCTGAGTCACTGAGAAGTTCTTAGGCTGTTTTCAGGGAATTTTGAACAAGTGACAAGCAGAGAACTTGGATCTTTTCTTTATAAGGTCTCTGGATCGCTAATTTGAGGATTGTCTGACAACTATGGATGGGGACTGTTGAGTGCTGCAAATGGAAGTTTCCTCCTTAGCGTGGGCAGCTGTCCCTGAGCGGGAGCAGTGCTCACTGACCCTGAATACAAGTTATTTTGCAGATCTCCTGCTCCTTTCCCTCTCCCCTTCCCTGTCCCCCTGCATATCAGCTGTCAGTTTTTAGTTTTGGAGCTTTTGCTTCAGTAAAGCTTCTCCCAGTCACACCTGTGAACATCCACTTGCTATGGAAGATGTTACTGTGCATTTCACCCACAAATGAAAGATTGTGAAGGCTCACAGATGTACCATCTCTAAGCCGTAGTTAAAATCTACATTTATCTGTAATTTACTTTATAAAACACATTAATAAAAATAATTAAAGCCACATAGCCAGAGCATCCACCAGCCAAAGAGACATCATTAACATTCCCTGCACCTGAATAACAAGCAAGGAAAAACAACACGGGGATTTAGAGTTCAACTTGCAAAAGATAACACCATGCATTAGAAGCGAATGAGCCTCCCAATGGGAGCAGCACTAGAGAATGGAAAGAAAATAAAGTAGGGCAGTGTGCCAAATTCAGGAGGTTTAAAAAAAATAAGCAGCACAGCCATCACAAAAGAATCCCCGTTTCAGCCCAGCATGGGAGGAAGTATGAACTGAAACCCAATGAGGATTTCCATGTTACTGTCTTAATTTGTAAAGGCTTTGAAAAATAACACAATGCTGAGCTGGTCTTTCTTTTTTGGGAAGAGGGGAGCGGGTCAAAGGGAACTGTATTGGTTATCAAATAATGACAGAAAAAGCTATTCTCTCTGGCTCTCCTAAACTCCCAAGTGACTTGAAGGGACACAAAACACATCCAAAGAAACCCTTGCACAGGAAGGCAAAGCAAAGCCTGCACCTTTCTCCAGCATGCTGCTCTTGTGTAGCTGTTCCCTGCCTCCTTGCTGTGCACTGACACACAGCAGCTGTCCCCCAGAGGGACGGGAACTGCACCTTGAAATGGAGACTGATGCTTTTCCTCACACAGGAAGACAAGCTTTGGCAACTATAAAGCATATGGCAATAATGGCAGGATCAGATCTTGTGCATTCAGTGACAGTTCTGGACACACACCACCACGAAGGGCTCATACCTTATAATTACTGGTCCAAGCTGGAGGGAGTTTATGCTAATAATGCCCACAGGTACTGGACACAGAGCCTTTTTGTCCATATTGTTGGGGGATGCTGCATTCGTATCTAACTTTTCCTTTGCCTCCTGTTTTCAAACCTGTTCAGGATTTTTGCTTTTTCCCATTCTTATTCTGACAATTTTAATTGTATAAACCCAGCTTTTCACCTTTTGTTGCTCAATGGATATAGGAGAAGGCGAAATGCAGGTAGAGCACCACAAAAGCAAAAGGCAGGTGAGCTTTGAAGGAAAAGGGATCTAGGAAAGGGACAAAAAGTAGCATAGAAATGGAGGGTTGATCTCTGTTGTACTCACAGCATGTAGTAAGCCAGGCAACAGCTACTGTACCTTAACTAGGCAACTGGTAGAAAATCAAACCATCCCTGTGATCAGTAGGATAACGGTGAGAGTTTGATTAGCCTTGGAAAAATTACAATAAGGAGAGAACTTTTTCTCTCCATGGGCTGGGTGATTTCCCTGTGAAAGTTTTTACAAGAATGAGGCTGCATATAATGCGTCTTGTTAACCCAAATTACATGCACTCGAATTCCCTCTCTTTCCCCAAAGAAATCAGAGAAGAAATCAGGCGTGAAATGGCATGTGGGTGGGGCTGAGCGGAGCAAGCACTACACTTGTAATTAAATGAGACTCGCTCAGCCTCCACTTCTCGAAGCCTTTCAGTTTTTCTGCTGGGCCCCGCTCACTAACCAGAAACATGGGGATATACTACTTGTGTACAGATTTTACACGCTCTGTGCAAGAGAAAGCATGCTGCAGGAAAGGGGGGTGCCTCTTGCCTTTCTCTAGGTCAGCAAATCCTCAGACCTGAACTTCATGCTGCAGCCCCACAGCAGAGTTGCCTGCTAGAAATGTGTCTTCTACTAATTTGTCAAGTCCACTTTTTAATATCTCAAACAGAAGGGCTTCCATCCTATTCACTAGAGACAACTGGACAGTGTGGTGCATTGCAATTTAATTTTTCTAACCATGTTCATAGTTTCTGCTACCAGACAATGTCACCAACTTCTTCACCAGATGTGCTGGGAGCCTTTTCTGTCCCGTCCTCTCTGAGCATGAGCCCACACTCTGTTGTGCCGTTCTGTTTGCCCTGACTGGGTGAAATTCCCTGAACTGGTCACTGCTAGTGGGACTGCACGTGACACTGCTTTACAGCATGTCATGTTTGCTAACTACGTTTCATTGATCAGGAGGCTTGAGAGTCTTTTGAGCCTTTACATGGCTTAATATTGTGGTGAGATCACAGTCTGCGCCTGTGAAGTTTTGCAGGAGACCTTGCAAGCTATGGCAGAGCATACAGAGGTGTGTTGGTGTGACACCAGAGCCGGGCAGAGCGCCTCCCAGAAGCCTCTCTATTGCCTTGACACATTCAGAACTTCCCTTCGTGTTTTTCATCTCTCACAGCCTTGTGCAATGAGGCTGCAAAAGCAACTGTGATTTGGAGAGAGGCAAATCCTAGCCTGGCTGCTTATAGAGAAATAGAGGCATTTTCAACTCCAGGAGGTTCCCTGCAAAGCAGAGAGGGGCTTGCGCACTGTTCTTTAGTCCTGGATGAAGGACTGATGACCCTTTCCTAAATCTTTCTGCTCTGAAGCTCTCCCTCCTCTGCAAAGCGTGTCCGCTGTGCGGGCCGTTCTCCCTGACTGACTTCCAGCCTCCAGAAACCCTAACCCGGCCGGATTTGCTGCCTTTCGGCTGGACGAAAGAGGGCTCGCA
>NW_008825521.1:106078-132425 GCF_000699105.1 Pygoscelis adeliae
CGGCGCTCCTCGCCCGCCCCGGGCACCGCCGGAGCCCCCGGCGCCAGGGTCGGGGCGACGAAAAGCCAGACCGGCCTCATGTCCCGGGAACAGAGTGCCAAGGCACGGGCTCTCCTCTAAATAGCGACTGGCCGCTTCTTTGCTAACGGTATGTGTTACATTTGAAGTTATATTTCTAGGAGGTGCTAATTTCTCCTGGTCTGTAACGAGGGGCAAAACCTGGGGATGCAATAGTGCCGAAGCGGGGCAGCTGGTACCTGGAGAAATCCAAGAGTCTCAGCCCTACTCAAAACCCCTTCGGGGACAAGGGATGGAGATAAGAGGCCATACCAGCAATGCCATGCTACTCCCGTGCCCGCAGGCTCTTTGGGGATTGTGCGCTGAGCACTGGAGTGTTCAGGAGGAACTTGCGTGAGTTTGTTGTCAGATCTTGTTTCATAGGTGAAGATACGCCATGCCGACCCAGCCCAGTCCCCAGGCCAAGCCCAACGAAGGCACCCACTTGACACTGCGTTGGTGCTCTTGTTTGAAATGCCTGATTTGATGCAGTTTATTATAGCTTGAACAGCAATCTTGTGCACATAGGAAATCTAATTCCCAATCCCTGGCATAAAATCCATAGGAATGGAGTCCCTGTTTCCCAGACAGCACAGGAAACTGTGTATTAGGTTGCTACTATTATTAACAACAGTAATAGAAGTACTAATAATGTAAATACTAATAATCTGCATGGTAGCAGTGCCAGGAGTATCTGTCTCACGGTGGGGTCCAGTTGTGCCAGGTGCCAAAGCACATACAATACCCAGACTTCACAACTCAAAGACACTCAATGAAGTGTAGGTGAAAGGAGCACTTCAGCCCCACTTTTACAGCTGAAGACTGAGCTGCTAGTGGAATTTAATGGCAAGATGGATGTTAGGTTATGAAAAAAGATGTTGTGACTGTTCCCCTAACCTCTGCTTTGCTCTACATTTTCCTCTGTAGGTGTAGTGGCCTGCCATTGCTTCCAGGCTTGCGGTCCTCCGGCTCCCGGGCCCTGGTTGTCCTTGAAGCCCACTGTCTCCTTCTCGGCTTGTGTCTCTCTTTCTTTTCTGCTGCTGGTGTGTTGGCACCCTGCCTGCTGGGGCTCCTTGCTTCTCAGGCCTCCCCTTAGTTTCTGGCTTTGTTTTTGTCAGTGAAGCATACGGTACAGTGCCAGTGGTCCTGGTGATGCAAGGGAAGGCTGCGATTGCAATAATAAGCCGAGTAAGAAAGCCCTAGGGGGAGCAACCTGGGACAATATGCTCATGGTGCTGCCTTCCTCCAGGGAGCAGAGACAAGGAAAAGGAACAAAGGAGGCTAAGTGAAGAGAGGCAAGCAGGTGGCACTGGGGAGGTGGCAGGTGGAAGCAAGACAGTAGTGTACAAAAGATGAAAAGAGGAACGTAAGGAGAATATGAAGCTGAAAGAGATGCTCGATCTGGGACAAGGGAATGCCAAAGAAGGAGCCACGTTTTAGGCCTTTGCAACAATAGCTTGTGAGGAGGTCTGCTTAAGAGAGGATCAGCTCCCCTCCTTGACTGACAGCTGCTAAATGTGTCAGTAGCTCAAAAGGGGATGTTTTCAGTGCGTGCACCTCAGGCTGCCTCTGCTGATCCACTGCCTCAGGTCAGGTATATTTTATACACTATAAAATAGCAGCATCTTCAACAGTTCCTGAGAATCTCCCCTCCTTCACAGTCATCAAAATGCACTCCTCATTCACAGTCTCCTTCCAACACTGGGAATATCTCAACCCTTAGCAACAGGTGATGACAGGGCATGACATGTTATATCAGTGTTTCAGTCTCTAGAAGATTAAGATTAGATTTCTCCCACTTTTGCATTAATGTCCTGTGAGATGCATAGGGCTCAGTTTGCAAGCAAAGTATTGTGTTTCCTACACACAGATGTACGGCTGAGCCCTGCAAAAACACAATTAATATATTGGTAATCCCTTTATCATTTATTTTTTTTATTCAGAAAACCTTTACTTGGAGCCAATTTAATGTAATGCTTTGACAATCCAGATGCCACGTCAAGAACACATAAAATTAAATTCATTTTTCATTAGTGCCCCTTCATAAACAGCAGAGATGGCCTTGTGGAAAACACGGGCCAAGCTGCATTTTTTTAAAAGATATTGTGTGCAACTGAGTTTATTACAGGCTGGAATCTGGGACTGATGGTCCTGTCTGGTTTAGTTTGTTGAAGAAACTATTGAGGCTTTTTGGGTATGCCTGCACTACACAGTGGGAGATGACACGGGGATCACCCAGCCGGCTCCACCTGCCTCTGCGCAAAGCTGAGCCCTGCCTGGCTGGCTGCTCCCACCGTGGCTGTGGGCTGCTAGGTCAGCGATCACCTGGTAATGCACTTTGGCTACTCAACAAAGCTGACCAGGGAGTCACCTAATAAAAACCCTGGAATCATGTGTTGAAGACCAGTGCCTTTAGTCTTGATCTGTGTCCAAAAGCAGTGAGGAGAATAAAGCAGAGTGGGTCTGATGTTATTTAGGTATTTACTTCTTGTTCTTACTATATCCAAATGTTCTCGGAAACTGTTAGGAAATCTGAGCATCGGCTTGCTTCCAGGTACTGTGCCTCTGTGGGAAGGAGGACTGTTAGCCCAAAACTGGAGCTCTGGGGAAGGCTATGCTTCAGTAGGGGGAGAATCTGGAGATTCAGTGTTGATCCAAAGAAATTGCTGCAGCTGGGCCACATTAGTCCATTTTTGCAAATTAACAGAAGTGTAGGGATGGCCAGATCTGGCATGTGGGACCCAAATGGGGCAGTTTTGTGTGTGTCCAACCAAAGGAGCTTTCCCAGAGATGTGAGGGCTACCTACGCACACGCTGCATTCCCGAGCATCACAGATCACGTACCATATAACTGCAAGTCTTTCAACCTCCCTAATGAATCCTGTTAACTGGATCATTAACAATGATCAGCTATGCAAATGGCAAAAGAGGTAACCAGTTATTAACAGAGGACTTTTTTATTGTTTCTAAAAATACGCCTGTGCAGCTAGGTGTTTTCTTGTTCTCTATGCACACATTAAAGAGAAACTGCAGAGCAATAAACGTTAGTATTTAAAAACACTGAACTTAAGAAGGGCACATTCACTATAACTTTCCTCTTTATAGGGGAATAACAAAGGATCCCTAAGCTTCTATGGTTCTACAGAGACTATAAAATGATTGTGAGTTTAACTGAATCTTTCCTGGTTTTGAAGGTATAAGATTAGTGTATATCAAGGGAATATGTTTTGTTAATACTTGAGGTTCAGTCCAGCTGCATTTTTCCTGCATTTTATGGCATCTGGTTTTGTCACTTTCAACAGTTAGGTAACACACCAAGATAAGAAACATAGCCAAAATTAAACTCTGTAAAATGAGAGATTGGGCTTACAGTTTCCTGTTACAGGCTTTGTAGGACTGGAAACTCGGGCAGCCAGAAACGTGCTGTGCTAGTGCAGTAAGTGACATCTTTCCTTGTTAATTATTCATACATAACAACAGATCTACTGCTAAGTAAATACATTTAATGAAGAGAGCCAGCTTACGGTAGCAAAGAGCAGTTTTGGGGTACAAAGGCAGCATGTGTAATAGGCTGAGTTTGCCTCCTTCAAATTTCTGACAGAAAGCTTGGAAGCGTGAAAGAAAACGCTAAGCTCTCTGACATACTCTTGCCATCTTTTGCTTTCTATTAACAAAGGCTGGGATGCTGAGCAGTTGGTAAGTATTGAATGTTTAAGTATTGTTACACACACTATAGATTGTTTTCTCCCTGACCTGTGCAGCATGAATCTGAAATCGTTCCTCAAACCAAAGACTTACCGGTGACCGGGGATGGCGTCACCTCTAACACGGTACCTTCTCCTTATCATCCCGGCAATCCTGTGCTCCTGACCTCTGGGCCTAGTGCTCTTCCCAAATACTCTTACAGTGATTTTTATACAGAAATGTATCTTTACCTTCTTTCAGTTTTAAAGCTCCTAGGACTTTTGCTGTTTCTCAGGGAAGGAGAAAGGATAGACTTCTCAAGCTCTCAGCCTTACCTGTTTTGACCGTGTTTAGTTTTCCACATCCCTGCTTCACAGGCCCATCTTTTCTCATCTGCAGTTACCAAATAACATGATCTAGTGTGTCCTTCCTGGAAAAGGAAGATTTCCTTCAGTACCATCCAGTATAAATTCCTCTGATTTTATTGCATGTGATAGATTTGTACATTCTCACATATCTTGCAAATCCCTAAATGGACATGCAATAGTTTCTGGTTTCCGTTTTCAAAAATAACGTAAATCAGGGTCTCCTGTCTTCAGCACAGCTTGGTCAAGCAGCAATTAGGACTCAGAAGGTGAGACCAGAGGTACACACACACGGTCACATTCATCTGCTGCAAGTTCATTTTCCCATGGCTTCCCATGTGAAATATAATGACTTCCACTTTGCAATTACACACATTTTGCTCTAGTTTGGCACTGTTCACTCAAGAACTTCAAACCACTTTCTCAAAATAAAGTTAAGTAACCTCTGAACAGCCTCCCTGTGCCGGCTACAGAGTAAACTAGTGTCCACGGTGGAAACAGAAGGCAGGAGTCCTGCCTTGGTCTCTGCTCCAACTGATAGATAGGAAAAGAAAGAACAGAAATATCTGGAGTCCTGCCAGAAATACATTTTTCGTTTTAACACCTGGCATCGCCTCCAATATAACTGTGGAATTAAAATGGATTGTATTTTTATGCAGATCCTGTAAAATGTAAAAGCAGTCTAGCTTTTGGTCTTTTCTAAGCCAGCTGATAATGATGGTCTCTTACATGCAATGTAAGTGGCAGCAACACACCTTACACTCCGACCTCAGATCCCCAGGAACTGGAGCTGTTTTGTGGGGAGAAAGTAGTTCTACAAATAGCTGCCAATGTGTTTTCCGAGACACCTCTTTTGTGCTGGAATAGCCAGAAGGGACTCTGGTGAATCCTGTCAGTGCCAGTGGGTGTTGGTGTGCACAAGCACACGTGTCCCAGCACTCTGGGACAAAACAGAAAGAAAAAGAGAGTATGAACACAAAACATGACTAGGAACTGCCTGCACTTGGGGAGCCAAAGAGTACAGAATCACAGAAAAGAGCATTGTATAGCTTTTATATTAATCTAAAATGGATTCCTGAATTCTGTAGGCATGATAGGAGTAGAACTGGAAAAGATATAAAGATAAATGAAGGCCACAAATGGCCTTCATTACATTAAAAATGGTTTTCAGAGTGTGTGTGGTTAGGCTTATTTCTGTAACACAGATGATACTGGCTGCAGTGTAACTTCTGCTGTCATTTACTATGTTGGGTGTTAGGTGTCAATGCCAGTGTATATGAAATGGAGAAGGTCTGGGTCTGTATTAATTAGGGTTGACTGAAAGAGATGGTAGGAACATCCATGACTGATTTCTTTAAGCGTAATACCAGCTCCAAAAGGCATCAGCAGCTGGCCAGGGCAGCAGCCCGTTCCAATAATTCTTTTACGAGCTCTGCCCAGATGAAAGTGAGCACTGCAGACAGTGCTGGAGGGGAAGAGCCTCCTTTCAAAGAAGAGTGTGAGCTCATGGGTATGAAACATCTTATCCCCTGAGTCCATGGGTAGCTCACACTTGTCTGCCAGCTTCTCCAGAAATGGTCGGATCATACAGTAACAAAAATGGATATAAAAGCTTTTGAGCTACTTCTAAGGGATCTGTGCATGTGAACTAATAAAGGCAAGTCTATGGTCAGCAGGGTTAAATCCACTAGACAACAGTCTGCAACCCCAGTAGAAAACATTCAGGGGATTTACAGTTTGAAAAAGCTGAAACTGCCTGACTAGAATAATCACGAAAGCAATGATAAATAAAGTGTTCTTCTACCTCAAGAAGTTTCATGCAACCATTAACAAATTCTTGGAACCTCTGGGTGCAAGAGATGAGATGTCTTTGAGGACTTAGTCTGGGCAATGCCATCTGTTTACCCTCTTATCTGTCTGTGGGTGACAGACCTGGCCTTTCAGAAATTGTTCTTCCCTACGTTCACAGAATCCTTGCCCAGACTAGCTTGGCATCAGCTTCTTTCTCAATCACAGCCTGCAAAGCCATATTACAGAGTATCTCTTTTGTTAGTCTCCATTTCCAGAAGAAGGACAGAAAAAAATGAGTGATCAAACATGTGGAAATGATGTGAGAAGGCAAATGAAATAGTTGGTGGAAAAGCAATTTCTGTAGGCTGGAGGCTGTAATCAGAAAAAACAGTTGAAACCTGTCCTCACTGATCTCACATCTGCACTTCCCACGTGCCAGGGTTAAGCAGATGGACCACATCACTGTATGTTATGTTAGTTAGGCAAAAACCTGGTTTGAACAATATTTTGAAGGTGTGACATGCTACGGTGGAACTACCAGAGCTGTTGGGTAGCTCCAGCGGCACAATGACTGCCTGGGCCAGAGGCATTCAGCCAAACAGGGTATACCACAGCTGCCAGATTTATCTTGTAAATTCACCAAGAGCAGAGCTGATAAGACCATGAATATGCCTCTTGGACTCATTTCTTCTTTTAGTCGTTAAGGAGAGCCAGTAAGATCTGTCAAATCTACACATGGAGAGCCACTGGGAGAATTTGGTTTTTTAGCTCTGTGTAGAGAAGAAATTATCTCTAGCTGTCTAGTGAAGGTTTCAGCCAACACAAATAATACATGGATTAGAGCTCCTTAGCATTGTTACTCTTTATTGGACCAATATGCTCATGGAAATTCAAACCCCTTTTGTAGGAACACTTAAAATTACCAAGGCATGAGTATCTTCTCACTGTTTTTGAATAGTAACCAAGGAACATTAAATTACACAGTAATCACTGTGCAGTGGATGGATAATGGCCTGGGTAGTTCTGTGTAATTGCAAGAAAAATGTATGTTTACTTCTGTGTTTGCAGTGCTGCAAATTCATTGTGATTTCCTAACCCTAATTACCCAGTAATCTGTATGCACCTGGAAAAATTAATTGCTGATATTTATCAATTAAACCAGGTCACCATAGAATTGCATAACACTTTCCAAATATTTCCTCTTGTTTTAGCTGTTGCATTTATTTTTCATAGGTACTGGGCTAAACTATGCAGTGGCTAGAATAGGTTTCTCTCTTTAATGAAAAGCTTAATTATTTCTTTTTTTCCTAGAGATTGTTGCAAAAATCTGTTAAGTGCTGTGTCATGGTTTAACCCCAGCCAGCAACTAAGCCCCACACAGCCGCTCGCTCACTCCCCCCCAGTGGGATGGGGGAGAGAATCGGAAGGGTAAAAGTGAGAAAACTCGTGGGTTGAGATAAAGACAGTTTAACAGGGAAAGCAAAAGTCGTGCACGCAAGCAAAGCAAAACAAGGAATTCATTCACTCCTTCCCATGGGCAGGCAGGTGTTCAGCCATCTCCAGGAGGGCAGGGCTCCATCACGCGTAACGGTGACTTGGGAAGACAAACGCCATCACTCCAAACGTCCCCCCCTTCCTTCTTCTTCCCCCAGCTTTATATGCCGAGCATGATGCCATATGGTGTGGAATATCCCTTTGGTCAGTCGGGGTCAGCTGTCCCGGCCGTGTCCCCTCCCAACTTCTTGTGCACCCCCAGCCTGCTCGCTGGTGGGGTGGGGTGCGGAGCAGAAAAGGCCTTGACTCTGTGTCAGCACTGCTCAGCAGTAATGAAAACATCCCTGTGTTATCAACACTGTTTCCAGCACAAATCCAAAACACAGCCCCATCCTAGCTACTGTGAAGAAAATTAACTCTATCCCAGCCAAAACTGGCACATGCTGGATTTTACAACCTAATAAATTGATATAATGCCATGTAAACAAGCTGTGTAAATATATATGCAGAGCCATGCCTTTTACAGGGATTTTTTTTGACAAAAGAAGAACTTGCACAGAAGTGGTATTCTCAGAAAATAATTATAATTTGTACAGTGTTATGCATTAGCATGCTAAATAATATTGCTACGTCTGAATTTACTGTCAGCAGGTCGCATATTTTAAGTACTGTGCTTTGCTCAAAACAAAAAACCCAAAATATTTACTGACTTTTGTTGCTACAAAAATCCAGTTGTTAGGCCAGAAAGAACCGCTGACATCATACTAATCTGATCAGAAATCCATGAAATGCCCAGTATATCTTTTTATCTAGACCTTGAAAAAAAAAATGTCAAATTGATAAATGCCATTCATGGCCCTGATCCAGCACAGCTCTATTTTTACCAGGCTGAATGGTGAGAAGAAACACATGTTTAATTAGTATAAAAGGTTAGGGGGGAGAGTACAATTGTAGCAGAAATGGCAGTACTAAAAATTTCTACCTGTTAGGCCTGTCAGTATTTGCTGCTTCAGTGGAAATAATTTTTGAGGCTGGGTTCTCTCTCCCTCAACATGGAAAACTTGCATGCTGGAAGTAATTCATATGGCTTGTCTGCTCACTGCCACGTGTGGCTGGAGTCGATTCCTGTGACAAAACCTGGACACAACTCTGTGATAGTGCGAGTCTTATCTTGACTGCATGTCACTCCACATAAAGAGTGAAAGCTCCCTATAAATCAGTCAAAAGAGCAATTAAATTCAGCTGAAGATTTAGGCTTTTCTATAACTGACACTTCACTTCCGATGCTTTTTTAACTACGGATAGTAATATATGATGACTAATGCAACTCAATACTTACTCCCATTCATGGCACAAAGCCAAAGCTACCTTCAGTAAAAGAACCTAAAAGTGACTCTGTAACACCCCAAATGCCGAAAGACTAACTTTGTACATAGCTTACAAAATAAGAAATGTTAGCGAAATGAGACATGGATATTGATTACAATTATAAATTATTACAATTAATTGCAATTATACATTATTAGTTTCTCTGCCATTCCCCTGAAGGTCAGCTTGCTTACTGAACATTTTCAGGAAAGTTTACCACATCAACCACGCGCAGACTGTGAAGATGCCTTCCTAGCAGCAGAACAACAAACACTTCAATAGCAACATATTTACTTGTAAAAGGCATCACTCTGCTATTCGGTGCAGCCATCTTTCCCTCATTGACTTTTCAGACAAATTACTGATAACTCACCTAATGTTATGACAGAGTCAAACTTGATTCTTCACTTTCCACATCATTTTAAGCATCCCAGCTAAAGCCTACAATGAATTAAAGACCGTCTCTCCACTTACAGAAGTGAAAACACGAGCGCTCAGAGTCCAGCTGCTTTGCTGCTCACCTTCATAATCACGCCAGCTTCCTATGTGTCAAAAATATGCCCTCCTTATTCCCTTTAAAGTGATTTGCCAGTCCTAAGATACCCTTAAAACATGTTTTTATTAACTGTAGATCAAGAATCTGATATTTAGTCCTTCGCTTCTCTTCAATTAGAATGAGAACAGACCACGATCCATATAGCCCCTGTTGCCTACATGGGTAGTGACATATCGTACTAGAGACTCTGACCAGCCTTAAATGCAATGTATGAGAGGGTGCGAATGACGTTTGTGGTTTGCTATACTTAGTTTTTTAAGCAAAGATAACTGCAGACTCAGACAAAGTTATTTGAAGTATGGGATTAAGCAGCGTTCTCATCAACTCACAGGACAAGACAAAAAGGACTTGAAGGTCTGGAAAGGGAGGTGTAATATTATAACCTTGGAAAGCAGAAATGCAGGGAGCTGGCAACTGCATAATTGTATGCACCAAAGTGTGGATGCACAAGCATTTCACACCCATCCAAACCCTGGCTACTAATGTGAACTGGACGTCTTGCACATATATTTCACCTGTAGCCTTTTCAAATGCAGGTCAAAGTGATCTTGAAAATGCATAGGCCATTCATTTTGCAGGTAATTATTTTAGCTACGGATAAATTAATTGCTACCAGGAATGGTTTAAATCCTTCTTATTCAGAAGGGATAAATTCCTGCAGAGGTAGGAAAAAACTCCACTGAGGCACTCGGCTGGTTGGAGGATTCGCATTGCAGAAGCTGTGAACAGTCAAACGGTGTAAGGTAAATGAGAAGAGTTTGCCAGTGTCAGTATGAAGAATGCAGATAAGCAGGAGGATATGAACTGTGTGACAGGAAGATGATCTACCCTTCATTAAAGTAAACGGAGCCCATTGCCAGCAGTTCATGATGCGTCCTGGAGAAGAACCAGGGTTAAAAAGATGGAAAGAAAAGGGGAGAAAAGTCCTTCTTAAAATGTCTAGGCTTATCTCTTCACACTATATTTGATGTTATGACCCTTTCTGATGGTAACTTCTATCAAATTTCATTTTAAAAACCAGCGACAGAGTTATGCAATTAGTCCTGGCTTTCTGAAGTAAAAAAATAAAAAACATAATTCACCTACGTTCAACTAAATTCTCTCTTTCTAAGCCTTATTAAGTCACTGTGAAGACCATAAGCATGTACACATGGAACTTCTTTTAGTCACCTTGATGTCTTTGCTATCATCATGCCTAAGTATGAAGCCTGATTATTATTTTGATTTTGGCTTTTTTTCTCCTTTTCCTTTAGATGAAGATTATTACTACAGTTGCCTAAGCTTTAGTCTTTACCTTCCAACAGACAAAAAATAACAAATGGTTATAGGAAAGTGCTCTAAATATGTTTTTTTTAACAGCTAGGAAGAAAAGATAGTTTGGAAACCAAAATGTCCTGGAGGCACTTCCTCCATCCATATTATATTTGATAAATTGACTTTTGCTTCCAGGGCAGGCATTCAGCTTCTTCGTTAGTATAATGATCCTTAGTCTTCTCTTCCCAAACTTAGATAATTTGAATGAAAAATAAGATTTATGAAATGTAGCTATTAATAATGTTAATAAATTTTAAGTTGTGATTACATATCATTCACAGTAATGTATCCCTCTCTACTGTAGATTGAAATATATTTATTCAGCATTCTTAAGATCAAATATCCTTTCTCTTTGCTTGACAAGAACAATCCAGTGTGCTGTCGAGTACCAAGGTGACTTGAAAGTTTTTCTAATGTGTAATCCCCTTTTATATTCTGTATTATGTATGAACTCAAAGACAAAATATCTGCATTGTCTTAAATAAACTAGGTAAAATGTATTTCAAAAAGTTTCTTGAGGCAAAAAGTAGCAAATCATTGTATGTATTTTCCATATTTGTATAGGTTTCATTATATTCTCATTCTAAGTTACTCTTAAGTCTCTTTCATATTTAAAAAATTAACTACACACCTATCATGCAAAATGTAAAGAAGTATGTTCAACTAGTTCAAATTAGATATACAGTAAAAATACACTTCCAAAGAAATATCATTTCCATTTTTGTTCATGTTTTTAACAGAATTTCAGACTAATACATCAAATGTGGAACTGTACAAGTATGTGAAGAAACATTAGGATTGCAGTAGTAAAAAAATGTATAGCATTCAAAACCAACAAGCTCTAAACAACCAAACAATACCACAGGATTGAAACAATCATGGGGACAACATAGGTCATTGGAGCCAGGGAGTGAATCCTAATGCACCTACATAAAGACCCTACATAGAATATTGTCTCTTATTTATATGCAAAATCCCTGATTTGATTAAACCAGACAATTTCTCTAATTGTCTTTTATAGGTTTTAGATAAGATTAACACAAGAGTATTCCCCTTCATAAATGTCAGTTATTTGAAAAGGCAATATTGAGAATTGATTTGAAAGGTATTTCCATCCATGTGGATTCAGGTAGTTAAAATACAAGATCGCAAATAATAGCACTGCAATTTTAAAGAAACATTTGAATTGTTATCCGCTACATTTGCCATAACACTTAAGAATTCAGGATTCAGTTTTTTAAAACTGTTTACAGGTTAATACACAGGGTTTCTAATTATGGGCTGTATCCATTTAACAGTGGACCAACATTGCCTTTTAAATTAAAAAAAGATCCAGCTAAGCATGTAAAAAAAAAATAAATCTCCATGGTAATTGACAATGAACAAAACATTACATACAGCAGAATCTCTGTGTCTGAATATCTTTGAAAGGCAGATATGTACTCTTTTACAGTCCACTAACCAGCACAATTTCCTTATTAGACATTTGTATTATGAGGAAAATTGCTTGGACAAACCTGTAACAGTTATTAATTCAACCCAAATTCTTTTTTAATGTTTCATCGTTGTATGTAAACTTAATGAACTATGCTAGCCTGTTGGTTTTAGTGACCAGAATGTAATCCCTTTCACAGATCTTAGCTAGTTACGATTTTTTGAGACTATCTTGCTTTTCAGATAACTCACCTGTGGGTTTTTTTAAGCTGAAGTGTAAAAAAGGTTAATAAATGACCTAATTATGTCAGCATTTCTGTCCCACAGTCCTCATGCTCTGAGATCTCTCACTGATCTGGATAGGAATTTGGCTTGCACAAGAATGGCAAATTTTCAGCTGAGAAAGCTGAATAAATGTAGCGCTTTTAAAACCAAAACAATCTTACCAAATAGTCTGGCCTACTAAATCATCTTCAATGCACTGAAAAGGGCAAAGAACATGAATCTTGGCACCTATCTTGCTGTTTATTTGGAATAATCTTTTAGCAATTTTGATCCAATGGGAATGATGGATTAGTTTTGGAGAGCTAGCCACATACAACCTAACATTTGACTGAAATAAACTGATTGTAACAGGTTTGAAAAGGAACAACCATATGTATCTTATGTACCACTCCAAATCTATAAAACTACTGGGCAAACAGCATAGTGTATACTTGTTCTTATACATATTTCAACTTTGCTGAGGTATTTCTTTAATTACAGAAAAGCATCTTTAAAAGCAATAGGAAAAAAACTCAAAATATGAGTTATATTCTGCACAGATTTTTTGAGGAGAAGGAATTAAATTGTATTGAAAGGTCCGCAATCATTAAAGGAATAACTGCTTTTATGAGTATCGATAATATCATATTCTTCCTTGGCTTTTTATTCCTTCAAAGCATTACAAAAAATGTAAAGCTGTGACTTTATAAAACATAATTTTGCCTTGACTTTGCCCACCAGTGTTGTAAAGTAACCTGAAATACTTCTGTCTTTTTCCTAGGGAAAATATTACCCAGTGCCTACCTCTGTAACAGACTGATTGTGGCCACACAGTCAGACACCCGCTTGCCTCCTCCATGAATGGGACAAGCCATCTCTTGCACAAAAGCAAGATTGTTTTCATAAATGCCAGCTGAAGTCAAGTTTCTTTCACGCAGCCAAATGAAGTATAGTTTATCTGTTTGAATTTTAACATTATCTGATAATTTCTACCTGCAACTAAGAGTTATTTATTTCTCTATAATGAAGATACCTAGACTGTTGTACAAGCTGGATTTCTCACCCATATACACTTCAGGAACAGGAGGAAAGTATACATCATATTTAGAGTTTATCCTAGGCAGATACTGTGTTTGAAGTGCAGTTTTCTAATCCTTTTAAATACAATCAGCCTACCTTGATTGTGACACTAATGTTAAATGTAACTGCAGCCATTACCAAGTAGTTTCCATAAGTGGTTTTATTACTGGTTAGATTTTACAAATTCTGGTATTCGAACAGACTTCGACCTTAAAATTCTAAAACAACAAAGCAACCAATGAAAGGCTTAGGACTATTCAAAGTAACAAACTCTTAACATTTTTGCCCTGGTCATAAATATACAGAGAGAAAAAGAGAGAAGTGGACATGAAATCCAAAGAATGTAGATAAAACAGTATATAAGGCACATGGCAGTCTTTGAAAATACAGAAGCTTTAGCCAACTTAAATTAATTGCTGTTTCCCTTGCTCAGTCCACAAAACTGTACAGTTACACAAATGTTGTGTTGCAATAGATCTTCCAAGTTATTCTTCAGTCCGTACTCCGTAATACCAGAACACTACATTTCCTTCTGTTTTTTAGGAGAGATCCTAATTGTGGTTAGTCAGTTGCTCAAAGCCTCTATTAAAATACACTTGGAATTCCAACTAAGAATAATTTCTTTTTTAAAGAAATTATTAAGGAAGAGTCATCAGAAAAGATTTGTAAGAGTTGTCTGTGAAGGACTTCGAGATTCATGAACCTCAAGACTTCCGGGCACTGACGTCAAGACAGATGTCACAGTAGGCATAGTAGGATTAGTCAAGTCCGTTAAAGTAGTGGGAGTGCTGGATGGACTCATGGAGGCATTGGATATTTCTGAGGCAGGACCTGATGGGGTCCCTGCTTGGAGTGTTGAGTCTGAAGTCTTATCCACCCCTGTGTTTTCTTGACGTAAGAGGTTCCGTCTGAATTTGGCTCGAGCATTTTGAAACCAAACCTGAAATAGTTTAATATAACAGGGTAGCATTTAAAGAGCTGCATTGTTTAAAAAAGCAAAAGCATACTCACAAATTCACCAATGCTTGAATTATGGAAGATGTCTTTACTGGTAACATGTTAGAAAAGTAGCCCCAGTCATGACAAGTGTCCTCTGCACACCTGTAAAGCATTCCTCTTTCCTCTCCTGCAATCCTGTATGAACAGTCTGCCTGGGACAGGAGTGGACTGAGGATGGAGGAGGGGAGTCTTTCTGTGCAGGCTATGTATAAAGATGCTTAGAAATTTGGCAGCCTGCATGAATCCTCAATTGCCCTCAATCCCAGAAGTATTTGTCTGGATGAGGCAGACATCAAGCATCTGACGAATATAAAATAACGAGTTTCGGCACCCTCGTATCTCAAGTCCATCTCCCATTGTAAGCAGCAAGTGACACAGACCTCAGCACCCTGCCTTTCTGTGGGCCCTGAGAGCTCTCCCAGGAACTTTCCCATGTCCCAGTGTCAGCAGTGCTCTCGCTTTTCTAAAAGGACTGTCCCTCTTTCTTACTCTTCTCTTACTCTTCTTTCTCAAATGCTTCAGCTCCCTTCGCTTATGCCAGTCTCCTTTTTCAAATGTTTTCAGTACTGGAATGATGTCGGGAAAAGAGGCTTGAATGGCATGAAAGACCCACATTGCATTAAAAACTGTCATTTCAGTAGAAATTATATCCACATTCAGAAATTTTTCCAAGATTGCTACTTCTTGCATTATTTGTTATCTATGAGTGAAGGACAAAAGCTATGACTTCATCTTTCTCAGTTAAATTTCAGTGTTTAGGTCCAAGTTAATGCTCTCCACTGTCTGCAGGATTTGTTTAAAGATAAAATATTTTTCTGACCTATTTGAAAATAGATAAAATAAAATGTGTTTGTGAAACTTGTGTGAAACCTAGGTACAGCATATTACTTCAACTAAATTTGAAAATGTCATTAAATACCTTGTGTTCAACCTGATATATCTTCATACCAGGTAATTTTACTGCTACATACTAGCTGAAATTTCACTGTGCTTATTTATCAGAAGGCCTTCTGTCATTGTTACATTCTTTACAAGGGACTCAATCCTGATCCTCCTGTCCTGATGTTGACCTGCTGTAAGGAATAGGACCCAGTCTTTCCATTCCAGATGCAATGAGCCTCATCATCTCTGTATCTGTCGGAGAAAGGAACTGAGCAAGTGAAAGGATCTGCATAGCCATACAGTATCTCCATCAAATTTCTCCTCTGTGGCTTGTACAGGGAAACTGAGTGTGTGGAGCTCACGAGGCCACACCAACCTGTGCAGAAATTCAGACCTCTATCTCTGAAACAGCATGGCCCCTGCCATAGGATCCGCTTTAAGCCAGACCGCTAACAGAAGCGATTCGTAAATACAAGCAGTCCTGTAAGGTGCTGTCTTTGCACTCTCAGCTTGCCAGCCGCAGTTATAACTGATGAACATGTCTCAGCTGTTTTTCCTCTGACTGCTTTTCTTCTCATCTATGGATGGTCCAGACCCCAATTCCCCCTATTGAGCACTTCCTTTTTCTCTGGAAAGCTTTCTTCCCCAACCAAGGGTCTTTAAGGTGTGCACCCTCTCTCTTGCACTCTCTCCAGGGAGTGCCACGAGGAAATAATCCTCAGGCACAAATTCTAGCAGTGGCCATAGGAGCTGCATTCATGGGCCATGCATAAATCGCATCCCTACAGGTCCTTGTTTCTGAAAGCTTAGTATTTTAAAACAGTTTATGTTGGCATTCCCTTTGTTAAAACACTTAGTTTAAAGGCTATATATCAGTTTCATGTATGACAAGAAAACAAAAATCTCCTAAACTGGCACTGGCAAAAATATACTCGTGATTTTATAACATAGTCCATTATAGTGGTAAACCTGTTAAAGGACAGCAATGTGGTCAAAAACAGGCAAAACCAAATGTGATATTTTTGCCTGATACATTCACAACCAGTGTCTTCTCCACACAAGAAGGGAGGCACAGAAGTGTGAGCGCGTGGTACTGAGTGAGGCAAGGAGCCTCGTGTGCAGGGGATGCAAGTGAAGCAAATCAGTTTGTTCTGGTCATTCAAGCCGCAAAGTCTCAAGCACCAACTAGTCAGGAATGGTAAAAAACAGCAATTTGAACAATTACGGGATATTTTACCTTTCAGTAAGAGATCATTTATATTTGTCCCACAAAGTAATTTGGTCTCGATTTTTTTAATATACTTTCTAGCAATTGTAAAAAGGATAATACATACAAAGGTGAAATGGAAGTTTAGAGACCGCCACTGTTGATATGTATGTGTACCATGGTTGCGTAATAATTAAAACAAAACCACTAGTCCAACTGCATATACACATACTTCTGCATAATTTCACACTTGTTTATTAAAAATATACATATTTATATATGCAGTAGTCCCAAATATAAGTAACATTTCCGTTCCTATTCACAAAACAATTTTCTTGCTTAAAGTGTGTAAAACTGTAGAAGGCACTATAACTATTTTGTTCATTTACATTGTTCCTAAAAGTCCAACTGCTCCTTAACATTAGTAGGGTGAGAGACTCTACGGTATTGCTTCTGTTTGTGATTTGAAACATGTAGTATGTAAAGAAAAGTGAGCAAGGTTATTGGTGCTTACGTGTTCCCCTTTATCTGCCATTAAATACGAAAACTTGTGCTCAGATGCCCTTACCAATGACCATTAATGCTGCTTTCAGGAGCCGCACATATAAGATGGTTCATTCTCTCTTTAATAGTGGTAATTCATGTTAGATGTAGAAAATATTCCATGACCTTGTAAGTATTATTCAAAAATAGAGATAATATGACTACTTTCACTTTCTTCCTCACTGAGATCGTGTCAATGTTAATCAGCTAATGGTTATAAAGCTCTTCAAAATTGTCCTATAATAAATATTCATGTTATTACTGAAAAGGCATCTAAATATTTGTTAGCTGAAATTCTGAAAATACCTTGTCTCATGATAGAAAAGGATAACATAAAATAATTATCACAATAGTGATATTCTGGTATGCACTTAAGATATGAAAGTATTCAGCAAAGACTTCATGTTGAAGAGTAGTGAAATAATTAAAACTATTGTTTTCTGAGTTCTGGGAATGCAGGCCTGCTTCTCTACTGCCCCGTGCTGTTACTTACAGCTGTGCAAAGTAGCATGCAAGAGCTGGCAAGTCAGGGTTGCCCATGCATAATGGCAGTAGCGCTGCATGCTCGTATTGGCAATTCAGGCTCTGCACCTGTAATGGTATTACAGGAAAGTAAAGAAATAATAACCCAAACATACATAACTGAAAGAATTGTTCCAGAAGGACTTATCTCACATCAACTACACAATTAGGAATCTGGTCTTCAGTACTAAAGAATAAACAAAATCATTGGGAAGTATTTAGTGGTTTTCAGTCCAACTGTATTATTATAAGGCTGAGCTATTTCAGATCAAAGGGGAAAATATGGACCAAAACTCCCACTGAAAAATAAAAGCAGCTGCGAGACCCACCATTGATGCTACCACATTCTGGTTAGCGGGGCTGGATGCCTGTAGCTGGACAACTCAGCAGCTAGGCAGAATAATTTTTACTGTGGTTAAAATATTATGCTGTCTCTTCAGTGATCTGTGCAGCTTTGTCTCCATCAAGTACAATAGGAATGAAATAACATCTCCATATGATTGGGAAGTATTGAAAATAAATACGCTAAATATTGTAAAGGATTCGGATACTGCAGTGAATGAGATCATCTAATCACCTTAGATAACTATTTTCTTGTTTGTAACATCTCCATTGTTGCAACTGTCATATATTAATTCTATGAATAGATTGTGCTAGAAATGAATTTTTAAACACAATTTTGCTCATTCACACAGCTACCTGGAGACATTTAGGTTTACTGAATTTTACTAACTAGTAAGTGGAGAAACAAAAATATAAAGGATGTTGCACCACAAAGCAAACTACGTTCACTCATTGTACACATATTCTGATTACTCTGTTGTAATTACTAAACACACAGTTAAAGGGGAACTATGGGATATTTTATGAATGGAGGCTTCGTAAAGAGTCTGCAGTATTCTATCCTAAAGCAAATCTTCACTGAAAGGTAGTGCAGGGTACCCACGCATGACTGTGAAAATTTTCATGCTTGTTGACTACTGGAAACTGAATTGGCAAAGTCCAAATGCATTCAGTAATCTGTGCAGGGTTTTCATTGCAACTTTACTGGGCAGTGATTCAAGAAAGAATAAGCAGTGTACAAGACACTCACTGAAAAATAATGCTTTATGTTCCTAAACTGCTTTTGCCCTGAATAATCATATTCCAGACTCCTGGGAAGAGAAGATGTACATACCTACAGCTAGCAAACCGTATCTTCTTAGGGCTGTCTACTTCCACCTTCCCCTTCTAAACTCACAAAAAGAAAGACCAATTCCCAAAAGAGGAATATTTATGCCAGTTAGTTAGCTCACAATTAGCTGGTCACTTTAATTATGAATGATAGCTTACAATAATGGGCTTGTGTTCCCCAGCTGCAGTACAAGAAGTATATGAATTAAATTGCAAATATAAAGCTAAATTGGAATGAAAATAAATAAAAATAGGGGTTAAAAATATAAATAGGTTTACATCAGATTACATTAGATTCTAATGTGTCTACTTATGGAAAACAGTCTGCATTACAAAGCCACTGAAGGAAATGTAATTTACAAAGCAGTATGCTACATTTCCATGCCATTCCACTTCTGGACACATGTAGCTGATGACTAATTGCATATAAAGCAAAGACAGAAGTCAGGTCTTCCAAATCTGATATCACAGATCACTAAGAGTATAGCCAAATTCTCAGTTCATCTACAAACAAAGCACCCTCATTACATGTTATGTGGGACTGTCTGTATAGTAAGGGCACTATAGCTGTTTCCTAAATCACTAAGAAACTCTACTACATGTGTTTAGGAAGTACATTGGTTTCAGAACAAGAGAATCTGTTTCTCCTGATCTGCTGCCTTGTATTTTCTATTAAAATATATTCTATTGATGATATACGAAGAGCCACAATCCTTCATCAACTGAACTGAGATCTGAACATACAGAAAATACAACAGCTTACAAACACGCCTAATAACAACATAGGGAATGCGCAAGATTTCTTACTACTGGCAAGTGTGCACGTATGTCTGGGAGTCCATGTGCCTTCGGTATGTAAGACAGACTAATACCAATGATGCTTGTTTAGGTCAATAGTGTCACTGAATTACTTCGTGTTCAATAAATGACACAGATGGAATGCCAACCTTTCTGGCTGAAAAGAATTAACAAGTGACACTATCTCAGTAACCAACATATGAAGAGTTTTCCCCAGCAAAGAGCAACCCTGAAACTCACATAGGTGAACTTCAGTGTTTGAAAAATTGCCTCTCACAGGTTAGAGATGAACCAATTGGGCACAAAGCTTCTAAAATCCAAAAAACAAGTTTGTTTTTTCATGGCCCAAATTAATTTTCAAACAAAAAGTTCAAAAGAGTGTGGAGTAGAGAGTGCTCGTAACAGACAGGAAAACTCAAGTGATACTAGACAAAGTATCACTCCAAGTCATTTTCTTGAAATGCCTCCAACAGCATCATCCTCTGGGTGCAATCCTCACCACCAACTATTACCTTCCACCACTCTTTGGCTAAAGGAGCCCAGACATAAAGGAGTATTTAACTGTGAAAGTAAAAGAACTTAAACACAATTACCAAAACGATGAAAAAAGTTTAGTGGAATCGTAAGGGACTGCTGCAAAAAAGAGGGACCACTAAGCACCTTAAAACTGCAAGATGCGGTAGGTTTAAGATGGAAACAGAAGCAATGAAGAAACTGAAAAAGGGAGTGAGGTGTAGTGGAGACACAGAGTCCAGTTTTGGAGACAAGGAAATACATTCTGAAAAGGAAGGAAGAAACAGAGACAATAACTTGGAAAAAAGATGGTAGGAAAGACCCACTAGGTGAAAAGAGAAGAGAGAGATGGAAGGCAAAGTTGGTGTGGAGTGAGGAGAGAGAAGAAAAAGATGATCAAGAGAAAGACACTTTCTAGACACTGATCTCATTTCTTAATGCACTATGTGACATTTCTCAGATAATTCAGGTGTGAGTGCACTGTAGTGGAGAGAATAGATATTACTGAAGTGTCTAAACTCTGAGGGTAAAATAAAGGAGAAGTGTCAAAATAAGGATAGACAAATGCAGTAAATTATTTCGCCCATGTGCATGGATAAAGGAGAGCTGCAATGGGAGAGACTACGTCAAGTGTTAGGATGTGCACTAGTTATATCGGAGGAATCTGTTCCACCACCGCAAATCGGCCTCATAAAAACAAAAAAAATCCAACCATGGAGGACGTAGCCAAGAGAAGTAATTACATACAGTTTTTCATTAGTAGTTTTTACTGGGAAGCCTGCAAAACCTTTATTCGTTCTTCTGTTAGGTATTAATACTGTAAGGTCCAGAATCTATCCAGTGAATTCAGTTTTTCTCAATATTTTTGTCTACTGCCCTCCACTTGCCTATGAATTTGCAAGAGCTGTCCATGATGCTTTCCCAGGAGTCTGCCTCTGAGCCGTACCTGTCTTTATGAAGCTCACAAACCATTTTTCTACCATTAAGACCCGTTTCAAAATTTCAGCGATAGATCCTGGAATGCCATGGCTCCTATATGCCCAAATTTATCTCTAGATATAGTTATTTGGATAAGTACCCATTAAAATTGACTTCTTGAATCAGAACTATAAATTAAAATGGAGCTGAATCAACTAATATTCTCACCTTTGCTTCCCATAATAGTTCAAACGGAGTGTATCTCCTTGAAGCAAGAAAAATCCAGCTTTCAGAGAAAAAGTACTTTTAAAATGCAGTCTCCTTTCATTCTAAGTTACTGAACTATGAATAAAAAATTAATCTTTGAAAAATGAAATTTATGTCCACTTCAGTTATGAAAGAAAATATATCCTCCTTGTCCTGATAAAATAAATTCAGACTGCTGATTAATTTCTTATAAAGGTAAACATTCACAGTAATTTCTAAATTAAGAGCTTTCTATTTACAGTGAACACACTAACTAAAATAATTCACTTTTTCTTACAGCAGATTGGAAGCTAAAGCATGCACCAGAATTAACTCACTACAGGAAAACAAGCAGGGCCTCAAACCTTCACAACTGTCATTAAAAATTAGAACCCAAGTGATCTACTTTTGGGAAGCAGGAAAGAAATAACTTTTCTCTACTTTCTAGGATTTAACTGAAGTCTCACAGAAGGTGTGAACGATTAAGAAAAACTTGAAAATCAGCAAAATCCATGGCACTTCAAATATAAAATTGATATTCTATTTACTTTTCAAGACAAAAGACTGCTTTTCTTACCTGAAGAACTCTTTTGGTCAGGCCGGTTTTCTGAGCTAGCTGTTTCAAGTCCTTGGCATCAGGATTGTGGTTAATAGCAAAGTATGACTTCATTGTCCGCAACTGGTGGTGTTTGAATGATGTCCTCATACGCTTTGTTTTTTGATTGCTGGGGTATTGCTGGTCTCTATCCAGGTGGTCACCATCGTTTTCATTGCAACTTAAAGCTTAAGGCAACAAGAGGAAAAGGCGTGTAAATCTCTCGCGCTCTGACCAACATTGTTTGCAGTTCATCTGAGTGCAGCAATTAAAATAACATACCGTGGCATGTATTGTACTGGTACAAATCCTACTTGCCTTCCCCTCCATTTCTGCATCTTCTGTTTTTCCCTTACAATAACCAGCCTGCAAGGACCCTCACCTGCCTCTTTATGGCTTTTAAAATGTCAGGTCTCTTTCCTTTTTTCTTCCCTCCGTCTCCACACTGCCTTTCCTCCACTTTCTGCTTGCAGGACAGTAGCTGTCCTCAACTCTGTAAAGTGTTTTAATGTACTTTGTATCACTATAAATTGCACTGTAACGTACAAAGAAAGCTGTACAATACAGTCTGCTTAAATCTCGATGGAACAGACCAGTTAAAATTATAATTATTTCCTCCATCAAACTAAACCTTGTAGAGTACAAGAGAGACCATTAAATGAAACACTGTAAAAGAAATAAAGTTTGTGGGTACCAGACAGCAAATTATGACTATAATTTGACTAGCTAAAGAAATAAAGCTGTTGATACAATGTATCACTGGCATGCCAAATGAAAAAGTTATTTTTAATTATTTCTGTTTGTATTTCCTTTTTTTAAAAAAGTATTTGCAAATACTACTTTGAATGATAATTCTGTATATCCTTTTGAAATCGCTGAATGACACTAATACATTTGCATAAATCAACTGTAAAGCCTGTAGAAGGAGGTCTATGAGCAAGGAACATTATAATAATTATCAAGTAGTATTAAATGTTGAATGCCAAGCAAAATAATCTCATAGACCAAAAGTTGTTTTTCATTTATTTGTGCATACAGTAAACCATAGAAAAACTCTAAAAATAACATTAAGGACCGAGCTTAAATCCACTAAAAAAATCAGGGATATAACTGAAAATTAGCTCTGACAAACTGTCATTAATTTACTTTTTCTGTTCCGATACCTACAACTCCCTTTTAATTTCCTATAAGTTTTATGTTAAAAGTAATGAAAAATCACTACTATCTCTGTTCTATGTTGCATGCAAAAAATGAGAAAAAAATTGTATTTTAAAATGTGAATTATTGGTGAATTTCTTAAACACATAAACAGATTTGTTTTCAATTGTCCATTATTGCTGGCTCATTACAACTCAGTACATCTCATAGACATGTCTTTATAGTCTTACTTTAAATTCATGCTATCCATCAGAGGTTTTCAGCCCTATTGAAAACATACAAATTCCGAAATACATGCATTAAAAACAGTTTTAAAAAATACACATAAAATGCACATATTCATAAGTAAAAATGCATACAGATTCTATAAACAGCAGTTCTGCAGCATGTACAGTAGCTGCTTTGCAAACTTCAGCTTTTCAAAAACTTCTACAAAGATACGGCACAGTATAGAGCAAGGCCTGCAAAAATTCAGCTTTAAGACCAAAAGCGTGTTTGTTTAATAGATATGTAGAAAGTGTCCAAAGCCTCAGACTTTTCTGTGTGTTTCTGTACTCCTATAACTTAAAAAACAGCTTAAAAAAATTGTACTGTATATATAAATGTGTATGTATGTGTGCATGCATGTGCGTACATTTGTATAAATCCTTTCCAGACCTAAGTATCTTGTGCCAAATTCTAGCAGTAAGAAGCCTTTCTGCTTGTTTTCCTGTGGCGTGAAAAGACTGGAAGCACCTGAATTTAAAAGGTATAAGACGCATAAAAGGAGATAGTAAAAATGCAGTATTAATGGAGCTGGATGGAATGTAGCAAAATCTTTTTTCTGGTTTAAGAACTGAGATCTAGTTGCCAAACTGGGGTCATCCCATGTGCTCCAGCCTCATTCATAGCTACAATTACTGCTGTGAAGAATACTGGGATGAATAACTGAAACTATATTGCTCATAGCAAATTCTATTATGAAAATGCAAAACCAAGCAGTACTTGGTTTTAAAATGTACTTACAGAATTTTAGATATTAGTAATGGAAAAGACCTCTGTGTGTTATCTTAAGTGTTTTCAAACCCTCCCAGAAATAACAAGACAAAGACTGAGGAGGAAATGCATCAAAATAGCTGTCTGAAGGACTGAGGGCTGTTCATGTTAATATGCAACAAAACAAACCCTAGGGCTGCAAGTAGTTGGATTTTAACCTGTTCCATAGAGAATGAGATACATTCAGGATCCAAGGAAATAAAAGTGATTCTGAACCCTCCCAGAATGGAATGAGGGTATCAGCTTTTCATAAAGCCCTGACAGGACAATGAACAATTTACTCTTCGAATTTCTCGTAATTTTACCTCCTCATCTACTAAATAAAAATAATGCTAAAATTACAGTATTACAGTAAATATGTACCATTTGAGACTGGCTAACTATTGCCCTTTTCTATGAAGAAAGTTATAGAACAGATTTTGAAAGTGCACGAGGGTGTCTGCTGTTCGCTGTCTTGCGCAAGTGGTTTGGGTACCCCTGGGCATCACCTGTTATGACATAAATATTCCTAGTTAGTGCCAATTCCCATCTCATATTTGGTTGTGGTGCTTGGCACCATCGTCAAAAGTCTATTATATTAGGTCTAACATTATATGCATCTCTCACAGAATCTGAAATGTCTATGGGCGTTGCAGGCACAGAGATTCAGAACAGGCCAAGGGTGTAAGCATGTGGAGATTTTAAGAGCTGAGGAGTTTCTGCAAAAGGCATCATGGAGTAAGACTGACACTGTACATGCTCCTCACGCAACCCTCTGTTTTTCAGGTACTTCTTCCCTGTTCCTTCGTGGTGTCCCTGTGTATCTCCCAAAGGAATTGTTGAACTATCCGTACGTAAGATTTCCATTCAATTGCAGTATCTAGGGCTCCTGCTGGAAGTTCAGAAATACAATTGGTAAAATTCCAGTCGAATAAAGGAGTCTTAAATTCACCGATGTTTCATTCCTATTTTGTGATAAAAGACATTCTGAAGTGGTGCCAAGTCTCTTTTTTGACCCTAAAACATTTCCAAGGCCCTTGGGCCTTTCCCCCAGTCCCCACATCCAGGTCATTGCCCTCCCGTCCTTCAGCTGGTCTCACCAGTGGCCAGCTCTTACAGCCTCCTCCATTAGCACCACAATACAAACGTCCACTTGGCCACAAGATGGTGATGTCCACGGAGAGCATCACTAGAAACTAAGACTAAAACATTGTATTTTGATATTGGTGACCAAAATATCCTCTGCAGAATAATGCATAATACCGTCTCTAGAAACAGCAACACGAGTGTAAAGCAGGATGTGCTGTTATCTTTATAACAAACACTATTTGAAGAAGAAAGCTTGGGAGCACTGTTTCACGCTCAGATCACCAGTTCCCCCCATGTTGGGATTCGGGGCAAAGCACGTGCTTGGTAGTTAGTAGGTCACTGAGTATATGGCACATGAAGATGATGGGAAAGAGGAATTTCCTTTGGGGGAACTTTTGTTCTTAGTAGCTTGTGTTTGACATGTTAAATTACCCAAAAAGAAAGCAAACTAATCCTGATTCTGAAAGAATGATGAAACAAGAGACACATTTGGTGCATGCATCAGCTCTCCATATTCAGTGGCTCAGAACATACACCCTTTTCCTTCTGTAATAAGAGTCAAGGGGGTGTTTTAACCTTCTGCTGCCTGGAGAGGGAACTTGTGATTAACTAGACTAGGCAGGGGTGCAGCCTTATTTGTTGTTTGGCAGGAGCGTGTAAAAGACTTTGTGGTACCCACGTCCTTGAAGGGGACAAAAGTGAGACAGAGCCCTCTGAATGGTACTTGGGACAGGAACAGAGACAGAGCCTTTCTCCCTAGCGGAAGGAGAAGACACTTGGAGAAGGCGGATGCCTGAACTCCTTACCACAACTGGGATTAAAAGGGGTGAAGCTTGGAGCAGGCAAAGTACCCCTCGCTGCTTCTGAGGCTCCTGGCAGCATTGAAAGGAGGGCACCCCCTCCAAGCCGTGGGAGTAACAGACACAGAAAGCACTGCCTCAACCTTGAAATCTCAAGAGGTGTTTCTAGGAAGAGGGAGATAAAGCCTGTCTTAAGGAGCGACTATCTTCCAGGCTGAGCATCACAAGGCCACGAGAGAGGCGAGCTGGGATTAGAAACCCTCTTTCCTCCGGCCTCCCTCGGCCGCCTCGGACAAAAGGGCTGCGTTTACCGCTCCCTCCCGGGGTTGCTCGAGGGACGGGCCGCCCCCCCCGCGGCCGCGGTGTCCCCAGGGGGAGAGAGCGGCCCGGGAAAGGGCTGCGGCGGGGCGGGAGAACAAAGGGCCCGGAGAGGGGCCGCGCCGGGCTGCCGCCGGGCACCGGGCTGTGCGGGGGGGGGCAGCC
>NW_008825521.1:133254-134837 GCF_000699105.1 Pygoscelis adeliae
ATTTTATCAGGTCGTGGTGCCCCCAGTCTGCGCAATGCATCTGGCATTTTCGAGGACATTTTAGCGTCTTCATATTAAAGACAGACTAGATACAAATTAATAAAATATAGCAGGCTGTGGGAGGTTTGGGGTCTAATTCACGAAGGGAGTATTCGGAATTCTTTACAGGTGCTTCTGTGTTCAGCAAGCTTTCAGCCATTGATTTACTGACCTAAAAAACCCCATCAAACTCCATTCCAACAAGTGAAAGAAGAAATTATGATCACAGGAACACACTTAAAAAAAAAAGGAAAGAAAGAAAAAGAAATCTTTTTGAAGTTTCAGCATCCTTCTAAGCTATTTTCCACTTGTCAGGCTCTATCCACATCCAAAACCCATCATCCCCGTGCAAACGGAGTCTCGTTTAAGTAGAAGAAAAAAAAGCCAGCCCAATTCATGTTGCAGATGAATATTTGCTGCAATTTACGGAATAATTCCAGTCTCAACTCTGCCTAAGTTTACGGGTCCCCCCTTTTCCCGCCACCTCTGGGTGGAGACTTATTTACACAAAGTATTCTACACAAATTACCAGCAACAGATCCCCTCAGAGGACAATATTGTGCATTTCTGAGAAGGAAATGACAAGTTCCATTAAAAATAAAAAGAGAAACTATCACACTTTTAAACGGTTTCCCTTAAAAGGCACAAAATCAAAGGCTTTGCAATAATTTACTAATTTGCAAACTTTTACATCAACGGGCAACCTTGTCTGATTTCCAAGACCAACGGCACTTACTATCGTATAAATTAGTCGATTATTGGTTTAGTAAATAGTTAAGTAGATAAATTAGTTGAAGCAAAGAAGCCAAAGGTTCTTCAGGGAAGATCTCTTAAGCTTCAGTTGCAGGCTCTAAACAAAAATTAGAAGACCAAAAAATCGGAGGGCAATTATTTTGAAAACGAATTTTTAAAAAAACAGTTAATGACGGTTTATTTAGGAAGTCAGGGAACAGTAAGACTTTCTCAGGCTGCACTCCCATCCAGGACAGATGCCGCTGGTTCAGTTTACAGGTCCTTTGAATCTGAACATCTGCCCTGCACAGGGAGACAGCGGAAGGACAATTAAAATCTAATCCCTCCGAAAAGGAGACGTTTTGAAACGGGCAAGATGCATATTTTATGTATGTTTTAAAGCTCAACTGTTACTCACGAGAACACTACATACACCTTTCATCAACCTTCACCACTGGGACTACTACTGATTTTTGCACTGTTTCCAAATTATTCAGCAATTAGTTAAACCAATAATAGCTGGCAATTTTGTTGCCGAGGTTCGTTTGCCAGTTAGAGATGCGCCTTTTCTCCCTGCCATTTTCAGTGCAAACCACTCAATTTCGCCGCTATTGTTACTCTGTCTTTGGGCGCAGAACACCCGCAGCCTCATCCTCCCGGCGCGGTCACCTCCCCCGCACCCGAAGCCCTCGGTGCTGGAAGATCACCAGTACAGCCCGAGACCCTCACCACCACCACTGCGCTTCCCCTCCGTCTCCCCCCCGCACCTTCTCCCCCCCCCCCCGCCGAGGCGGCACGCCAGGAGAACGGGG
>NW_008825521.1:135289-136672 GCF_000699105.1 Pygoscelis adeliae
CGAGGGGAAGGGTAGAAGCCGGGGGGAGGGGGGGGCAGGAGACTGCTCGAATTCCTTTGCCTGCAAAATTACAGTGCTGTGGTGGTGGTGAGGTTAAACGAGGAAACACATCAGAAAGTTTGCAGCTCGCTGCAGAGAGCCTGGGAGACAGAGTTTTTGCAGGGACGGCGGGTTCGTGGCTGCTGCCAGGTTTGCTCCCTTTCTTCTTGCTGCTGATCCCAGTTAAGAGGCAGGGGCTGCGACTTGGGGCAGTGAGGGCTTAGAAAGGGGATGTTGTGAGTTTCCCGACTCTTCTCTGAGTCACATCTGACGAACAGAACTCCAGCCGAACTTGTCATTGTATGAGCAGACCCGAGACTGCCTGCAGACACCTGCTGCCTGCAGCCCCTGCCCGGGCTCCGCGGGCACCCGCACCCCCAGCCCTGCGCCCCCCCATCCGCCTCCCGCCGCAGGTCCTCGGGAAATAGCCACTTTCCTCCTCTCTCTCTCCCTCTCCCCTTCCAAAACTCTGAGGTGCAAGAGCTCAGGACAAGGGCAGAATAATTCACCCATCAGCAGCCTTTGAGTTCGTAGCTACTAAAGAAAATTCACAGCTCTCTGAAGTGCTAACTTACAATCTCTGGTTTCCAGATTTTATTTCAGGCTACACTCCCCCTTCTCCCCCTCCTTAACCAGATGACCTTGCTTCAAAACATTTTATTTCCAGCTGAAGTGAAAAACGCTAACGTATTAGCTTCTGTAATTGCAGTTTGACAGCACTTGATCTCAATAATTATGCTGCAGCTAAACTATTATTAACGGTTTAAGCTAAAATAAACGGAAATCCCCCTTTGGAAGTGAACAGAAACAAACCATTTGAATTGTCCTGGGGGAAGATGGGGGTCTCTTACCTGCGTTGTAGGCTGCCAGATCTGCCCCGGGCCCTGGGCTCTTCCTTTTCCTGGGTCTCCCCTTCTGGACAGTTCCCACGCCGTTGTAATAAGGCAGTCCCAAAGTATTGGCAGAGCCCGCTCCCAATGCCGGGCCCTTCCCAGCGGCTACATCCGAGTGATTGAAATGCACCTGGTACTCCCCCTGGATGAGAGTCTCGAAATGGAGGCGGCAGTACACCAGATTGTCCTTCATGCCAAAGTGATCGCCGGTGGTCAGCATCTTGTTGCAAGTGGTGCAAGTGAAGCAATTTAAGTGATATACCAAATCCCTGGCCCTCATGACCATCTCGGAGGCAGAAATCCCCAGGTGACACCTCGCACATCTCTGCACTGAAAACCTCCTGCAAAACAGAACGGCCAGAGGAGACGGTGAGAGGCGCATCCCCCCCTCCCCCCCCTTTCGTCGGGTTCGCCCGGAGGGCGGCAGAGGGAGAGGGGCTGCGGGGCCCGA
>NW_008825521.1:137300-141051 GCF_000699105.1 Pygoscelis adeliae
TGCCTGGGCGGGGGGGCCCGGGAGCAGGTCCCCCCCCTCCCAGGTCGGTGGCTGAGGGCAGGCTGTACCTGTAGTAATCCTCCTTGCAGTAAATGCTGCCGTCCTTGCTGAAGCAGGTGAGCTCGGACTCCAGGTTGAGTTTACATTCACAGCACTTCAGGCAGCGCATGTGCCACTGTTTATCCACAGCCAGGAGGTAATAACGGTCGGAGATTTTCCCCCCGCAGCCGGCGCACAGGGCAGCCCGGTCACTGCTGATGGAAGGCATGGTCTGCTGGGGGAAAACAATTACAGACCGTTAGCGAGAGGGAGAAACTCTTGTGCGCTGCTGGGCTCCCCCCTCCCCCTGCCCGGCCGGGGCCGGGCTTCTCCTCTCCCTTGCAGGGGCTTGGCAGGCGTGAGGAGAGGGGGCTCCGAGCCCGGCCGCCCCGACCCGCCTCCTGCGCCCGGGAATGCGGGTCCCCAGGATCCCGCGGCATCCCACCTTCCCGGGAGGAGCGAGGGAGTTAGGCAAGACAAGAAGAAAAACACCCTGGGTTTTAGGGAAGGCGTCCGGAGGAGACCCAGGATTTCCCCCCCCCCCCCCTTTTTTTTTTTTGTGGATTTTCCAGTCCCAGAACAAGAAAAGATGCTGTTCAATAAAAAGGCGCAATAATCACAGAGTAGGGCAAATCGCAGATAGTTAATTTTAAAATTTATTATTACGGATATACTGAGAGTGTCTGCATAGTTAATGCTCTGTGAGTGCGTGTATGTGGAGCGTGTCTCTGTGTATATTTTCCTAGCTATAAAATTCCGAGTGAATTACGATCAAACCCCCCAGCAGTCACAGTGCCACAGACACAGATCTCTCTGCAAGCTGGTTCCAAACAACATGTATCCGAACCTGCTGTGACCCAAAGCGCTAAAGGGATCAGTACATAAAACTGCGGAGGAGACGAGCATCACTAAATTCGAGGTGCAGAATGTTTCATCAGGACAATGACATAGTGGGAAACGCGTGGGAAAGAAAATGGGGAAAAAACAACAGAGCACTTTTAGATTATGCTGGGATAAACTTGGAAGCAATAAAACTAAATGTAACCCCTATATAATTTAATAGTTTAGTGTCAAATCGCAATCCAATCGAAACCCTGCAAAAAACAAATACATACATATTCTGTCAACTTCTACCAAAAAAGAAAGAGAGAAAAATATCGGAAACCGTTTAAGCACGCTTATTTATTTTAGCCGGTACCTTAAAACAGCATTCAAGAGAGGGGGCTCAGAGTGGAGCAGTGTTTATGGCAGACCTTGCAATGCGCTGCTGCCCACTTCGTTCCAAACTTACTATCGTCCACTTCCCACAAAAGCACACCGCAATTTGTTCTTGTGCAAGAGAACCCGAAACATTTTTTTTACAGATGTGACAAACGCAGTTTGTTTTGCTTCGGCGGGGAGGGGGAAGCTGTTTGTTTACTTTTACCTCCTCTAGAGCCTGAAGTCCTTGAGCAAAGCGAAAAGAAAAGGCAGCTAATAGGGAAGAATCGAAAGAAAATGAAACTATTTTTTCAGCATACGCCGGACTCGTTACTTTCATCCAGTTCTTGCAGAGATCACAAAATCCCATCGCTATGAGCGCCACTGTTTGCACTACACCATTCCCACTATCAGAACTACGTATAAATAAAATTATGGCACTACGTTGGTATGCTAGCCACACAAGTCCACTGATAGCTTATTTCTTTAAGGCATTAACTGAACTCTGATTAGGGACCATTTTACAACCAACGTAGTTTCTTGTACATCCACTTTAAATGAAATACGATTTTTCTGCTTTGCTTTTCCAGTAACAAAAATATTCTGAGATCCAGAAATGGTATTTAAGGATCCAGTATTCTACCCCACTATTTATTATATACACATGTGTATGCATATACATTATATATAGATATATAAAGGTATCATGCCACAATATTTATTCCAGGAAAGATCATTTGATATTCTTTAATTGTATGGAGAAATATTAACTTTTCCAAAGAAAACCAAAACCATTCAGATTAGAAATCACGTTCCACCCTTATAGTATAAAGGCTGTTTTTCAGCCAGTATTTCAGGATTAAATACTCTCACTGTCACCTTCAAGTAAATTTCTACATAACATTAAGAGAAATAACACATACTGATGAAGTTTTAAAAACCAAGAACAGATATCTTTCTTGCATATGGCCTTATCAGCTTACAAGGCAACATTTAACAGAACTATGGGATCATTTCGCTTCAGAATTATAATTTCTTAACAAAAAAGTAGTATACATAAAATGTTGAATCAGTCAACACACTTCAGAAATCTCTTCCACTTTGCTAGGTTAACCCTGGTTAAAAGGATGCATCTTTTTATTACCTAAGTGTATTAATATACAAGTACTACGCATCAGCAGACATAAGATAAAAAGTGGTAAAGTTATAGAAATTTGCATCCATTCGTCTCCCTGAAACATACCTCCTAGTTGTTTGCCATGTTCGCAAACCCAGTGTTCATACATATTACAATTATTTAAAAAAAATCATAATTTAAAGGCACTCGAGTTTGGGGTTTTTGTTTATAAATGCTATAATGACTACCTCAGTGGAGTCATCCTACCTGAAAAATAACACAGAATTGCATTCTTTGGTGTTTGTGTTTCCATTCTGCAGACAAAAAATTCGCGGTGCCAAAATGTTATCTGTATAAAAGCATACTTTGCCTCTTCCTAAAAACTTTGGAAGGCCGGACAGGCTGGGGGAAGGGAAGGAGTTCTTGGACGCTACCAAAAGGCTGGTCTATCTTTCTGTTTTCTCGCAAGAGCAGTACCGTCCATTTCACCCAAGCGTTACTATTACTATGCATATTATTAATAATTAACATTTTCATGCCTTTCCCCACGGTTTTATTTAATCTTTTGGGGTGCCTTTATGCTTAATTTTCTTCTTATTAGGCATTTTGCATACGTTTCCCCCCGAACTGTTATTTTAAGGGAAAAGCTGTATCTTTGAGGGGTTTATTATATTTAGGGGGTTGAATGACTCTCCCATTCCTTCGCCTCCTACCGTTTCGGTTTCTCCCCTGTCTATAGCCGAGCTGATGGCCGGTGCTTCGCTTTTGGTTCTCCGATCCATCTCGTCGATGACCCCGTGCATCTCCGAGCCGGACAGACTGTGGAAAAGCATCGCTGAGGAAGCAGAGGAGGAGGCCCCGAGTTGCTGCTGCTGCTGACAGTTGTCAGGGTCCCTGCAGGAGCCCAGAACTTGCATTAACCGGAGCCCTCCCCCATGCATCTAGCACGGCCGCCCCGTCTCTCCTTGGGCTCCGGGCTTTTCACCCCGGCAAAGATTTCCGGAGCGCAGCGCAGGCACTGATCCGAGGTTTCAAGGGGATGGGGCGCAGAAAAGGCGGGCGAAGGGGATGAGGGAGAGGGGATAACTGGTGGTGTAAGCTTCGGGGCTTGGATCTAGTCTGTTGCGCGGCCCCGGCACATCCCTCTAGGAGGCTTCTTCAGTGCAGGGCTCATTGCCCCAGGTGCAGTCCCAGGCTTTATGCTCTGGCCCAGCCGGCAGAACGCTGGGCAGGTTTACGGTTGGGAAGGATTAATAAATAATAGAAATATAAAAAATTAAACCATCTTCGGTGAGAAATAAATAAAAAAATAATAACGACAAGCCCCCTACATCGTACTGTGCGAAATTTGGAGGAGGAAAGCAAGGGTGAGGGAGGCTGCGGCAGGGGGGGGGG
>NW_008825521.1:141615-171531 GCF_000699105.1 Pygoscelis adeliae
GGCGCTGCCGCGTCCTGTTCCCCGCCGCAGCTCGGGCGCTCCGTGGCGTCGGGAGCGCCTGAGGCGGCCGCTGAAAGCCGGGACCGCCACCCTGCCCGGAGGTTTGCGTTTGCCGCCTGGTGACAGTCAGCGACGCGTCTCGCCTTGGAGCAACAAAGGGGCTATGGCGGAAAAGGCCTCCAGCGCGGGAGAAGTAGGGGGTCAAAAGTTTGTTTGCGCCGCAAGATCATGATACCCCAAACATTTATTACTAATTGAATGCCCCCAACAACACTCATTATGGAAAATATTCACCATTAGAATATAGTAATTTATGTCATTTGAGTTCGTGAAGCCTTCCGCTGACCGGGGCCTCTCACTTCTCTTCTTTCCAAGTAGACTGTAAGAAAACCAGGCCGGGAAGGTCTCTGAACTTGTGGAGAAGCTTCAGGAAGTCTCCAGGAAAAAAAAAAGAGTACTCAGGGAAACTGTTCGTGATGTCTAAATATTTATCCCAAAGGTGGGTAGTAAGGAAGGAGTAATTAGTATTAAAGATGTCAAATATCACACTTCTAATTATATTAGAAAAGGTAGCACAACGGAAAGTAAATCTGAATGCACATCTGAGATCATGAGACTTGCTGCCTAATCCGTGACTGCAAATTATTACATCACTTAGCGTTACTGTTAGGTGTTGTCTCTGACATAGCGATTTGCCTCTTACAGGTTTAGTACAGTTAAGACTATCTTTGCTAAAATTGGAATTACTCCGTTTATAGTCAAGCTTTGCTGGTTTTATGTGTTCCCTTCTCACAATAATCTAGGCTTTTTATCATTTTTCTGTTGGGGTTGCTCTGAGTAGTTAAATACATTTGCATGTCACAGAGGAGAACAAAGTGTCTCTTGTAGAAATGCATATGAAATAGCCACAAGACCCCTCAAGAAACCATACAGAATGCAAGCTAATTTGGCATCTGTGGGAACTATCCAAAGACTGTCCTAAAATCAGACCTTGGAAACAATGGACGTTCATGTTTTAATTCTGATTAGAATTCTGCAATAGAATTAGTAGAGCTGTATAGTATTTCTCTGGATAAAATAATCTTTCCCTTCCTCTGTTAAATTGCAAGACATTTCAAGTGCCGTCTGCGATGAGAGATTTGCCTCCAGTAACGGAGATGTGGAATGATGCTCACCGGACACCACGTACACCATTGTGGAACACCGTTGCGTTGTGTTGTACTTAAGCAATTTGCTGTGTGTATCCTCATCTATAGCTGCATACCATACTATCCTTAGATGTTTTAATACCAGTTTAATTCCCTATCACATAATTGATTACCTACCTTTTGTAGTGAAGAAAGGTCACGGATTTGCACACTCTGTCTGACATTGCTAATTATCAAAAAGATTTCTTATATTTTACGGAATTAAAATACAATATTTTATGTAACAGTATTGCCTAAGTGGTTGGAACCAATAATACCGATAGCACGTTAAAAAGGTATGGCATGACCTCCAGTTCACAGGCTATCTCTGATTATCTTCTTAATGGAAATACAAACACAAGAAGACATCCAACCCTTGCTACCAAAACACAAGGAGAGTAACAGAATGTAAACACAAAGCTGCTAATGTACACACTGACACATGAATGACATTTACATTGTTTGGAATAAAATCCAGGATAGTCTTGAATAATGAGCAACAGAAAAACTGCTATAGCAAAATCATCTTTACAATCAAATGTGGACTCATTTGAAATGAGAGTTTTTTCATTAAAAAAATGGTGCAGCTAATAATAAAGTCTTTTAACCTGCGTTTTGTTATAGGTGACAGGTGAACAAATCACAGGTCTTGAGTTTCTCTACCCTGCCTCTCTTGGTAACGTCATCTCCAGTACCATCTGCTACCTACCAGACAAACAGACCAACCACATAATGAGGTACCAGCTTCCACCCAGCTACCGTGACTAAATCAGAACAAAAGATTGAACGCCTCCTTCAACAAAGGAACACAAGTCTAAGCTGTCTTTGCTAATTGCTGGGTTTCAGGTTGTCTGTTACAGATTTTAAGTGAGCTACAAACTTCCATCAAATACTTATAGCTGTTGGATAAAGGTACTAAGAATAAAAGATAAATGGAAGCAAAAGGTAAGAGAGAAGAGAAGAAAGCTTAGAAAATAAGTAGCTACTTATGGTGATTTAAAGGCTGTGGAATAATATAAACATGAAAGACCAGGGGGCAGAGTGATTGATATCTCATATGTTTTCGATGCCCCTACGGTTATTAGACTGCAATATATGGGAACATACAATAAACTATGAATTAAAATGTAATTGTAGCTTCAGGCGTCTTCTTCATTGTCTGCTGTGGTGTTATGTCTTCATGCACCGTGATTGACAAGGTGTAATTAATCATCTTACTCAGTTGTAAATATGGGCACCCTTCACAGTAGGCATCAGGAAGTGTGTACCAGCAAAGGAAGCAATAGTTGACGCTGATATACCATTAAATCAAAATCAGAACGCTTATATGTTCAGAAATGTGTGTTTGGTGTGATGCTGTTATCGTTTATTTCTAAAATACTGTACCAACAGATTTACTTGATTTGCAAGTTAACTACAACATTAACTGGTTTTATTTATTTTGTCTCTTCTTCATTTTTATAGGCAATGATGTTGTTCTCCTAAAATGTGAGACAGTTTGCTTCTTGTCAGCAAGTGGAGCTCAGCTCAGCTCTTCATCTCCCTGAGTTGCCGGAGACAGACTAGCATGCTTCAGATTCAGTTGCTCTATAGACTGACTTGAAACAATTCAGGGAAATTACTACTCCATTCATATATCACTTTTTGCACTTCTTATATACCGACTTAGACACTTCGGGTCATTTTAAAGTGAAAGAGAATAATGAAATAATCTTATTAAGAAACACTGTTCACTTTAAAAATAGGACATTTCTTGTCACAAATGCTGTCCCCAAACTGTAAATGAACATATTTTTAAAGATTTTTTTTCAATATTCCAGGGCAAGAAACATTTTATATCTTTTCTTTTTCTAAATGACTGCTATCCTTATCCAGTTAGTGCAAAAATGGTGTATGAGTCACAGGAAATTTAAGTGGTTTGTCTCAGGAAAATTTGGTGGTATGCATTTTTTTGACGCACATAGAGCTGCTGAATGAATAATTGGCAACCTATTTAATGTCCTTTGCTTTAAAGCTGTCTAGTATATTTGCTGTTTAAAAAAATGTCTTTCAAAGCTGTTAAATATGTAGCAAAAAGAGGTTGCTATCACCATTCTGACATGAACAAAGCCATACAGTGAGCTGCCTGAGGTACTTCCAGCATGGTATTAATTACAAACCCGATAATAACTGAAAATTTGCAAAGTTCTCAAATTCCATTTCTTTGGAATACCAGCTGATGAATGTTTTATAAAAGTATGCAGTAAAAATATTAGTCCAGGAATTAGCTATTAAATACTACCTAAGCCAAGTGTTTTGGGGAGAGTATGGAATCTGTTGGATCTATAATTTCACCATTTACCCCTGATTGAATAAGATCTCTAGCTGTCAGAAGCAAACCGAGCTTAAAACAGTAGCGCACTTTCAAGAAGATGATCGACTAAGAATGTGTTTTATTTTGATTTGAGAAACTGTCAATCATAGATAAAAAAGACCAAATAATATTATTATATAATATTAGCTAATTGTATTTGTCTGGTAAACCAGGAATATGCAGGGAAGATAAACAATACAGTTTAAAAGGAAAACATTCAGAATGTTTTGCCCAGATGTTGCGTTGAAATTGTGCGTCACTGGTACAAGCAACAGATTTCAGATAAAAATACAAGCATGTATAAGATGCCCATGATCTTACATATTTCAGTTTATATAGCCACAGCTATTTAAACAATTCCAAAACTGCCTCTATGGGTGTCAAAGAGGGAGGGAAATCTTCAACCACATGATCTTCTCTCCAGAGTCCTGTTAAATCCACTGAACTTAAAACAGAACAAGAAGTGTGAAATATGGGTTTGAACATGTTATGTCAGAAATGTAAAGGTTGGAAGCCTTTTTAGTAACCGATATTAATATTGTATTAAATGTTATGAAAAGGTAGGTGTTGGAGAGAAGGGCTGGGCTCATGTGCAATTTTGTCAAGGTTTTTATCTGTGATTATGATTCCAGATGTATCTATTCCCCAAGGAGAAGAATGAAGAAAAGTTGGCATGTGACATGTGTTTTAAGGTGTTTGGCACAGTTTTCCAAAGTGATGACAAAATGTTCATTTTTATTACAGTGAATTGGTAAAGAAAATATGATTCTGAAGGTCAGTAGCTGTATATTTAAGATAGCTTCGGAGTGTTATTTTGGGGAATATAGATTTTTGGTGCTGTGTTTAGATCTGATTGCCTGACTTGAG
Source organism: Pygoscelis adeliae (assembly GCF_000699105.1). Classification (NCBI taxonomy): domain Eukaryota; kingdom Metazoa; phylum Chordata; class Aves; order Sphenisciformes; family Spheniscidae; genus Pygoscelis; species Pygoscelis adeliae. The sequence continues at coordinate 146,023 of NW_008825521.1, forward strand.
CATCTATCATAGTACATAATTTAAATAGAATAATTTTTACAAAATATGAAGTGGTAATTACTAGTAATTCAGTAAATTTCATGCACAGAATATGGCAAAGATTGCAAAAATGTCTCTTTTTGCTTCTTAATAGTTTTTTTAATCTATTTACTACAGACTAATCTTTTTGCTCTACAGTTAGAACTCAAATAAGTGTAATAAGATTCTTTGTAGGAACACTTTTTTAGTGTAAATGGACAGATTTTTTTTTTAAACAAAGTGAGGAAGGTGTTTTTTTGGTGAAAACTATTTTGTCTAAATGCACGTTAGGAGTTCAGATAAGAAAGTTCCCTATGGCTACCCAGCTCCCCTTCTCTCTTCCCTCCAAACTCCTTCTGTGTGTAATAGTATCAGTAATTCCATGCTGACAGCAGGGCACCCAGGGCTACATTACTAGGCAAACACTCACTCATAAACATTTTACAAGTTCAATATCAACCAATCCTGGAGGTTTGGGAGGCTGCCCTGATTGGGCATATCATGGATTTGGTAAACACAGCTACATAACAAAAATAAGGTTTGTAGAGAAAGAGTCTAATAGTATTGCCTCCTTTGAATAATCAGACGCTAAGAATATGATTAATTCCATATTTTGTAAGTAAACTTCCACAGCTCTGTATCCATCTGCAAATATTCAGAGTGATGTGCTCAATACATTCCTTTCTGTTCTACAACCACATTTCTTTGTGAATTTAACCACATCAGAAAGCACTTCAGATTTCTAACACAAATATTAGATGCATTTAATGTAAGGAAGCTTCCTTTATTGGAGGTGATTGGGAACATTTTGTATTTTATAGGTATATTTAAGAGGTTAGCAGTAGGGGGGAATCGTCTGTGGAAAATCTGTCTACAGCTGAAATTTTTAGATGCAGAAGTGTTGCTGAAATGCCTAATACATTCACATTCTTTTGTTAAGTAGCTTACAGGACTATCCTCTTAGCTTCCAGATACCTCTTTTTTTTTTTTAAGTCAAATAATATTTCTCCTTTTTATTTTCATATTTGTTATTTTCAGGAGTATATACTTGTTTTTATTTTTTGTGTGCAATTAGAAGAAGATTTTAATTCTCAAGGGCTTTACTGTTTTATCTACAATTTTGTTGTTCTTTTCAGTAATCTTCTGCAACTTTATCTTTAGTACATGCATGTGGAGCATACAGCCCCTCATTTTCTAGTAAATTATTGGTAAAGATTTACAAGTTTTCACAGTTTCATTTTCCATGGGGTATTTTTTCTCCAATATAACATAGCTCCAATCAAAGAAAAGAATGCCAAAGGTTAAGGTATTTTATAATACAATTTAGAAATTAATTTTTTAAGTCCTTGTGTTTACATTTTAAATTTAGAATCCTATTTATACTTCAGTATAAGAAAAATTATGTGGAGAGTTTGAAATTTAGAAGTCTGGTATTTTCCAGATATTGAAATGTGCCTGCCTAATGAAGGCAGAAGAGTTGCTCACTAGATTTATTTTAAAGCAGTGCTTTTAGATATTCATAAATTAAAATGGCAGTTTTCAATGAGATACTTATTACTATTTTATTTGATATTTGCAAGATACCTGACCATTTAATATTTATCCTTTATTTCTCTGAGCTGATCTAATTGCACCTCTCTATTTTGCATTTATTTCTCTTTGCAAACACTACATTATTCACTCTCTCCTGTGCTTATTAAACAGTGCCACCTGCACCAAATGAAACAAAGCTTCTCCATCAATCTATCCCAGCTAAAGAACCCTGACTATATATTATAATTAATTGAAGCTCAATTGAACACTTGAGTCTGAACTAGATACAGTAACCTGAAAAAACATTAAAAAAATTAGGATGTACTTTAAAGAAATCTTTTAAATGAAAATGTTCACTCAAAACTGAGAACCTAACCTTGTACCAAGCACTCTTCATCATCTCTGCACAGTAGCTCGAGTAGCAATTAGCAGGTCCTTTAATTAATTAACTATTCCCTGTACATCACAGGGATTTTTGTGGCACCAACGTCATCCTTCATAAGTGAATACCAAATCCAGTCAATATTTTGTCACTATAAACCCTTATCTGGACTACCTGAATGCCCACCGCATGTCTCTGAAAAATGATTTCAAAACACAGAAAGCAGGTATGGAAACCAGATGCAAACTTTACAGTCCTAGCCTAGGTAATGAGCATAGATAAAGCTAGGAATAGAGAAGTAGATGCAGGGAATCTTACATGTAAATATTTGCAATAAGAAGAAATCAGATAAGATACAAATTGAAATAGTAATGATGAAATCTTAGAGTTAAGTAAAATTATTTTATAAAAAAAGCTGAATATATTTTTCAACTTTCAAAGTGCTGTAGACTTTGCTCACTGTGCTGCTTATCTTTAAGACTGTCTGCTCTCAGACAAGAACAGATTAATTAAGTGGCAGGTCAGACACAATAAGGTGAAAGGGCATTTCCAACCAATCAGTGACATTTTGCCAATTTTATACTTTGCAAACTTTTTCTGTAAGTGTGGCTGATTATTTTCAATGTAATTCTCATTTGGAAAAATATTAAGTAATTTAAAGGGAATTAACATCTGAAAATGAGACACAAAATACGTATTGCTGGTTTTAAGATTTACAAAAGATGCAGTATGTAAATTTGTTTATATAAATATGTATAAGATATGTGACTGTATGAGGCTATGTGTGTGTGTGAATGAACATATGTGTGTGTATCCATCTCTCTATTTGTAGATTCAGACACAGACATATGTTATCATTTGTTATTCTTTGTGTTCAGTAGTTTTCTTTAATGTGTAATAAGTTTATCTTAAGAGATTTCTGTGTTCAGGAAAGATCTAGTGAATTTATGTAATGTACAGCATAATGAAATCAAATAAAGTATGCCTCATGATTTTGCAAGAATTATACATTAGCACTCTCAACATGTGTAATATTTTGAATTATGGAATAAACTTTATAGATAATTTTAAAATAATAATATGTATAATGGACTTGTAGAAATAGACACTGTAGAAATCTCAAGAAACAAGAAAGAATTATTATTCAAATAATTTGGGACTTTTGCCAAATGATATTATAATTAAAAAAACCATTTAATTGGAACTACTCATGAGGAGTAATACTTATTCAATTACCAAAAGATAGTCACTGCACCTCAGTAAGATTTTCTATTTTGTAAGAGTAACAGAAATTTCCATTTTCACCTCCTGGATTCTCTTACATCACTGTTATTGCACCTTCAGTTAAAAAATTTTGGCACGAGCAAAATGTAAGGTAAAATGTAAAGGTCAACTGATAAGCTATGATTGTATCTCTGTTTTTGCTGTGTAAATCTGCTCTTATCAATAATTCACTATTCACGTTCTACAAAGACTCTGTCTTTACATTTTTTAATTAACACTTATAATTTTACAAAGATAATTTAAAAAAAGGAAATATTAATCTCTGTACTTGGAGTCCTTATGTCATAATTTACTACCCATTTTTTCCAATAGATTTGGCAAATGAATACTCTATTTTGATACATCAATCTCAAACAAAGGTGGACTCTGATGCAATTTTTCACTGTTCATTTCCCTGAATCTTTTGGGATATAAAGAATCGTGAACAAATACTTAACAGTCTGATCAATAATCATTGACCATTTTGAGCCCCTCGTACCCTAACAAGCACAGCTTGATCATGTATATTTGATCATTGTAAAATTTCAAAGCACCTTGATACAGCAGAGCAAGCCTTTCTATGGTATCTTTTTGTTGTTTCATAAAGTACATATTTCCCATGATTTAGCTTTATCATTAATGGAAACTTATTGCACATATATTTGATGAAGCTCAAGATCATGAATTTCAGCATTATATATCCACAGTATTTCATATCAATGGCAAATATAAAACACTATCCTAACATTTTAGGAGAGGAAACTCTGGATGTGCCTATGGATTCAATGGACCCCAGAGTGCAAATCTAAAAAGCTCTATCGTTATAAATCTTGCATTCCTGTTAAGTGTTGGCATGCACATTACACTGAGGTGCGTTAAGTTTATTTTAGTGGAAAAATTGTAGTAAAAGTCTTTCCCTTGATATCCTTTTAAATATATATTCACATATGTATAAAATAAAAAATATGCAAGTTCACAGCTGTGTTAACCCTCAGCCTTATTAATATCATGTAAAGAGATAAAGATCTAAGTAAAAAATATTTACAGTGAAAAATGTCTTTGCAGAACTTTATTATTGTTTGTAATTCCACATCCAGTGTTTTTCATACAGGAATTTCAGATTATCATTAAAATGTAACATTGATGCTACATTTGTATAGCTGCCTTCTCTGCTTATAATCATAATGTTTATTCTAACTTTCTGGGCTTATTATTTTAGACAGATATCAGTTTAATTAGCTTAAGCTGTCATACTCTAATAAATACAGACGGGTTGCCTGGTTCGGGAGGAGGAAGGTGGCTGCAGATTTCAGAAGCAGAGATGGTTAATGCTTTGTACATTATCATGTAAACAGCAAAAGGACAAAAATAATTACCTGATAAACCTCCAATTTCTGACTCTCCCCTATATGCTTTCTGGTCATTTTTTCTATAGAAAATCCATTCAAATTAGGCAAGTCCTCTAAATATCTGCAGCATCTGCTGGTTGAGACACCTTCCTTTATGCAGAGTACAATTTTCATATGATAATACATGTAATATGATATAGAATGACAGAATGCATGACAGTTGCCCATAATACATAGAAAGTCACTCAAAGGACAGAAGCGACATTTGGATAATTAGCATCCATTGGGCAGTCAATCATGCGAATAGAAAAAACTGAACAAAACCCACAATGGAGTTAGAAAACAAAAGGGACCCTAGCCAGTCTCAGGATTAACTGCTCTAAAGCGATCTAAATGCTTTTGTATCTAAAGAACTGAGGCTCCCAGGGCTGCCCTGTTCCCCTCTAGATACCCAGGGAACTAATTGTGGCGATCAAAGTTAAAGCATTCTCTCTTCTTTATAGACTGCTAAATACACAGAAAAATTATTTCTCCATTCGTGTTCATTAAACTTTTTTAAAGTTAAAAAACTGATGGCACGTTCTTTTGCCAAGTGAAATGAGCTAGAGTATTGAGATTGTCCTGCTTTTATGGGAACACAACAGCCTGTTTGATTTAAAGTCTGCCTTTGTTTGATTAATATTATTTTGCTGTTGTCCAGTCTGCTATCTCTTTCTTTTTGGATAACGAAGGCAATTGTCATTAAAAACTCTTGTGTGAGAAAAACCTGAAAACAGCTAGGAATAATAATGATAATAACAAAGCCCATTAACAAAATTAAGCAGGAAAGGTCTCACAATTTCTTAGTAACTGCCACTTTATAAAAGAAATAAAATATTTTTTTCTCTTAATATATGCAGCTCAGAGTATTTCCTTTCCCCAGATTAGTTGGAAGATGAGGGCAGCCTCCTTTAAAGCTCCATCTAACAGAAGAGAGAGAGAAAGAGAAGAGATACAGAGAGAGCCCCAGGATGTGGAAAGTCATGAAAATACCTACCCTGGAGACAGTATTCCCATAGGATCCTTTTCATACAAATTCCAACTTGCCTAATGCCCTTAATGAATGAAATAAAGAGAGAATTCAGAAAGGCCCATGCTGATGGCTCCTGCTGGAAAGTGTGTGGTTTAAGGCATAGCTGCAGCAGTTCTGGGAGGGAATCGGCTCCGGTCCCCATCAGCCAAGCAGACAGGAATCACTGGGGCGAAATCGTCCCCCTCACACATTTGCAATTGACTTGAAATAACATCACGACACCTTTGGATAATTGACGCCTTCTTACCTTTCGTTGTCCTTTGTAATTAATATTTGTAGATCTAGAGGTTTCTCCCAGCCACAGATAACAGGAAGGTGGAAGGGGTGGGGAGAGAGAGAGAGAGAGTGCGTGTGTGCGTGTCGTGTGTGTGTGCGAGAGAGAGACAGAGCGAGGAAAAGAGAGGGGAGAGAGAGGCTTTGGTTGTGTGTCTCTGTTTGGGGAATGGTGTGTTGGTGTATTTGTGTGGATGTGTATTTGGGGCTTTGTAAACCTCTGGAGTCCTAAAGGCAAGATAGAAAGTGAAAAGTATGATGAGCTGGATCTCCCTTGTCAGTCGTTACAGAGTTTCAGCAGCAGTGACCTTCAACCCTTTTGCTCTGTGTCAGCCTCAACTTGAGCCCCCTTGCCCAGCTGCTGTGCCAGCGTCAAAATGCAGAGAAGGAAAAAGGGACAGCAGAGGTAAGGAGGCAGAGAGAGATTGAGATCAGAAGGGCTTTTCGCCCAGTCAAATGGGTCTCTGGTGACAAATCAATCACGGCCTGTTCAAACCAATGATGCTGCCAGTCTCCGGCTCGCCAACCCCTCCACAACCTCCCCCAGCTCTTCTGGCTCTCCTACATGACACTCAGCTGATGACTGTGGCTCCAGTCAGAGCAGGGCTGCTTTTTACAGGTTGATTTGGTCATTAGCATCATTTCTTCTCTATCTCCCTCTTGCTCTGCCTTTACCTACCATCTATTTATTTATTAAATATTGAAAACTAATATTAGAAGAGGGATTGTGACACACAGAAAAGCTTGTAAATAAGTTCGTATACTGCCTTGTTAAAAGTATGCAGATTTATTTATTTATCTGATTTTATACACTTAGGAAGAGCTACCTATTTTAATGCAATTAGTAGATCTGATCAATATAATGAGGGACAAAGAAAGTAGGCCTTAGAAGCTCCTCACTCCACCTCCTACCTTCCCTTTATTTATTTTACACTAGTAAAACTGGCTTCAGTAATTTTTTCCCACTACACCCATAGGACAGGAATTATTTTTCAGTTATCTTTTTTTCCAGACATTTGTCAAAATACGATTTTTAAGTCCCCTTTAAAGCTATAAGGCAGATTCTTAGCTGGAACAAATTTGCATTGCCACTGAAATTCTTGTATTTCAAGGAGTGTATAGTGATAAAGTCCTAACTAAGGTAGGAAAACAAACAAAAAATTGCTACTAAATCATAATAAATGCTTCTTTCAATAATGGCTTTCATCTTGATATCTGAAAAATGTTTTAAAACAGTTAAAGAGAGAAACAGTAATATAAGAAGAGCACTTAAAAGTTTAGGAAGAACAAAGTACTCTCTTGCAGGTTTTGTGATCTTAGGGATTGCATTCTCTGTTTCTCCTCCCTTCTCTCCTTGCCCCCCCCCAATCCCTAGTACAAAGGGGTAAAAAAAGTCAAAATAAGGTCTTAAGAGAGCATATATTGCTCTCTCTTAGTCCTCTCTAGCCTTAATCCCTGGAATAAAATCCTCCTACAGACAAAAAAAATGAATATTGCACATTAAGAAAAAGGGAGAAGACCCTCCTCGTCCTCTCTCATCTTTAGCGCCAACCTCTTAGAGATATCTCGTATGTGTAGTCAAGTATGTCAGTGTACATTTTTATTAAGAAATTTACACGTTGGCCAGCCAAGAGCAGCTGGCCGGTCTGACATAGTGTGGTGGGAAGGAATGATGATGGAGATGTGTAGAACGGAGCCGAGCTCTTCCAGGCTCTGTAAAGAGAGCTTGGGCAAGATACAGCAGCATCAAAAATACAGCACAATATACTAAAAAATGTCTCCCCTATCTCCTTTCTAATATGTCTGAACTCTGCAAAACTGAAGTGAAGTGCATTGCAGATAGCAGTGTGGGGTGTTGAACAGCCTGTAGCTGGGGAGTACTTCGGTCTTTATCTTCAAAGCTGTCCTGTCAAATACAAGGTCTTTTAAACATCAGAGGGATAAAGTTTCTGATTCTGAAGGGTTCGTTTTCCTCTTGGTTTTCCTCAATCAGAAGTTAAGCCCATACGACCCCCACAGTAAGCTGGCTCCAGGATTGCTGCCCTGCTACTTGCCCCATGATTTGGAGATGCTTGTACAGAGCAATTTTGATTTGCTCACTGTTTGCTGAGTTCAGTTTTCTTCATGTTAGTTCTTTCTTCCATCTTACGTATCTTGAGGCTTTTGCTGTGTGGCAGTGAATTGAATCTTATGAACTTAAAGGAAAATTGTGGCTGGGACTTGGAGAATATTCATCTGTTGCAGAAAATGCTGAAGTCTGAACATGTGAGAATTGAACTAATGAGCTTTTTCCTCATTTCAGTCCCTCAGTCTCTTTTTTAGCCATACCTTAATTGCAGTGTTTCCTGACAAAATAATCCTAGCTCCTAAAAAAATTTAAATGTGCACCTTCATTTCATTGCTTGTACTTCCTTCCACCAACGTAACACAAGAAATTAAGATGGTTTACAAAATGATGTGCCTTTCTGTCATCTTATTGTCAATAAATAAGTACTACACCTAAATCTATTTGATTTCTAAAATGAAAATTCATTACATTTCTGGAAACTTGAACTATCAGCTCCATGCATTTTAATTAGATTGTCTGTTTTTTCATTTATTACTAATACAGTCCTCTTAACTATGATTTATTTGTTAAACAAAGTGCCATAATCCGTCACTTATTCATCTTAATTTCAGCAAAATTAAAGTAGTCGCTGTTATATTACACCTAATTGCACTTGCAATGAAAAGAACGGAGATGTTAATCAAAATAAATTGAAGATAAACAATAAAATCATTAAATCTTTGCTGCAGTAAGTGTAACTAATCAGTTTTGACTTGAAGCGACCGAACACAAATAATGAATCTGTCAGTGAAGACGCACTCATTAAATACAGCCTAGTCCACTAGGGTCCTGCAGGCAGCCTGTAACACACATCCCTGTGCAACCCTCTAGTGCCTCCCTGCTATTAGGAGAAAGCAAGGGAGACAGAGGAAATTGTATACCATTTTTAGGACCAAATGTATCTATATATTGCAGTTTGATTAAGCGAAGATGCAAATGCCACAGGTATAGAGTAGCTCCTGTAAACACCGTGCCAGGAACAGTGAAAGGCTATTTGTTTTATTCAGCAACCAGCAGGTCAGAGATTAGAAAAAGGGGAGAAAGGGGAAAAAAACCCAGAAATTCAGAAATATGAAGCACTTGGTTTGAAAAGTTATTCGAAGTATTAGTTTCATAGCAGATCAATGAAGTTGGTATATATGTTAAACAATACGTTTTGCACTAGTACAAGATACTGATTATAGTCCTCTGCTATACCCATAGAGTAGGGACAATGCTTGGATTAGTAATAGAAGCTGTTCATATACTCATTGTCTTTCCACCATTTACCACTCTCGACCTTACTAGCTTATTACAAGGGACGAAATGGGAACTCCAGTTATTTCCAAATATGTTGTTATGCTGACAAGGAGTCCTGTATCTCAGCAGCCTGGTGAGCAGAGCTAGAGCAATCAATACTTTCCACTTCAGCTTTTAAATTGTTTACTTAATTATTTCAGTTTCCCCAATGGAGTATTTGTGAGTAATCATTGGTGAGCATGAATTTATATGGCAAGGAGCAATTTTTCTTACAATAGTTTTGAGAGCTACCTTTTCATCTGATATGAGACAGCAGCTAAGTGCAGATATAAAATACAAACAGTGGACCCAATTCTGTGGTCCTTAGGTTTAGTTAGACTGAACTACATCATTATTTTCTTGAAGAGCATTATCAGTTTCTAAACTGAAGATAGTATTTTGTATTTTTATGTTTCCTCCCCTGTGTTATATCAATCATTTTACTTATTTACAAATCTTACTGTCCTTTGTCTTAACCATTTACCAAACAATATAATTCAGCTTAAAATGTTGATCAGCACAAAGGATGTCTGCTTTGCTCTTGGAATCATAACATAACCAATCAACATTTTACAATGCTAATGCTTTCTACTGTATTTTAAACAGCGGTCAGTCCAAATGATATAGTGATAGTTTAACAGTTAATATGTTCTAGCTCAAGCACATCAGAGAATTACACATATTTTTTAGTTTACTTTTTATCTATGGATAAGAAACAGGCAAGATAACCCAGTGTCCTCTGAGCAGGAGGCTAATTTCAGCTCAGTTTCTTCTTTCTTTCTCTTTCTCTGTGAATAGTTCACATTTGGGTCACACCAAAAGAAAATGATCATGGGACAACAAGGTTTCACAGCCTGAATTCAGGGTTGGATGACTACTAAGCAAATTTTTTCCCCTCTCTTTTTCTCATGCTAGTGTGACTTGATTTCTGTTAATAATTAACCTTTTTTTTTTAAATAAAAAAACTAGCTGATGGATCTTATATTTAGTTTCTGTTCTGCATCTTTCCAGCATTTATAATGCTTAACTTGGGACTCAACATTTCTCAAGGCGCTCATTTGGAATGATTTATACGGGCTTTGCTAGTTCAGTGACAGGTGGGTAATTCTAGAAATTAAATATTACCTGTTTTTTACTGATATAACTATAAGCACTTAACAGAAGTAGTAAATATTATTATTCCTAATTTATAGAAAAGGTAATAAAAATACAGACTGAAAAGTGGCTAGCAGGATAGAAACCAGGTAATGATAAAATATTAACAAAAGGATAGACCTGATTCTTCATTACTTAGTCAAAAACTCCTACTGACTTCAGTCAAAATCTACCTTGAACAGAAATGATATAGGGCTCCGGAGCTGTACAGTGGCCTGTGTAAAGTTAATCTGAGAATTTTATTCCAGTTGCTTTCAGCAGGTCTCTAAAAAAAATTCACCAATATAAGTGGCACTAATTGGGCCCCATGTTGGGAGACTTCGCAGAGGAGCTTACGATTGAATAGGCCTTGGAAACTGAACTCCCTCTCCTATCTAGATATGGCTTCTTGAGGTCACAGTTAAAGCACACCAGGGGGTCAATGTAGAAGAAGGTTGCTTTTTCTTTACTTGTGCTTTTCCTTTTCTGTAGCTAGAATACTTCAATATTCAGGCTTCTCAATGTATCGCTTGCTGCTTGCTCAATATTTTAACTACCCTTTGGGTTTTTTTTTTTTTCTTTTTTTTTTTGTTAATGTAAAGTGCTTTTTTTCTTTGTTAATGTAAAGTGTTTTGGACTTTGTTCAAGCAAAATATATTTTCAAAACAGAAACACTGATCATACGTGGTTATGAACCTGAATGACATGCAGTATGTACATAGTGATTAAGAAAAGAGTGTGGACAGCTTGCAGAAGAGGAAAGATTGAAGGAATTCTCTTTTGCCCCATTCTGAACAACAGTGGATGGTTAGGTATCTATGAAGATGTTTCAAGAAGACAAGGTGAGATTTCAGTTTGAATAGGAGGAGACAGGTTTGGAATAAATAAGTGGATCTGACAGTTGGCAACATAGGGATGATCTGTGTTTGACAATGAGATTACACCAAAATAAGATTTGGTTGGAAGGGGGAGAAGGCAGCAAAAATATAGCTCTGCTAAATACCTTCAGAAAGTTGGAGATGTGATGTCAGGATGAAGGATAAGTGAATAAATTATTAGAGATGCAACAGAAGAACAATGAAAGGACAGGGTCATGGAAATCAAGAAGGACAAGATGTCAAAAACTAGAATTCAGTCAACAATTCTGAGTGATGAAATGTAAAGGAGGATGAAATTGTAATAGCAGTTCTCAGCTTTAACTGAGAAGTCTATACTGTATATAGATCAGACTAACTCTTAGGTATTCAGCTATTATAGTGACAGTTTGTGTGTAAGTATGTAAAACAATTAATCATTATAGATATATAAACACACCCCCCCCCCAAGATGGACACAATTCCTTGTTTTTATGCATGTATACATGCACACCAATTTGATGGCTAACCAGTGATTTAATATAGCAGCACAATAACTATTACTTAAACTCTGACAGAAGGTAGCAAAGGTAGTAAAATAGAAGAGATTCTTTAGAAATAGAAACATCTTCAACTCTATCAGAATGTAATTTTGAGCATAACAATGTATCAGATTATAATCTTGGCAAAGGAATAGAAGTAATTTGAATGCCAGGACCTCTCAGTTATGGAAAATTAATTATGCAAACTTAAGCAACGTGCTTTCTCAAGAAACACTGCAGGTTCCCTTTGATCAAATGTTTTCCAGAATTTGGTATGTTTTATTTCAATAATAAAACTGTTTTTTCCATTTTCCACTTTTTAACATGATTCATAAGTTATTAAAATTTCATATAGGAGAGGTAAATATTCAATCTGATTTCACTTTGCACAAAGAACTAAAATTTAAACTAGCAAGGTCAAGAAGTTTTAACACTGCAAAACAGCAAGTCCTCCCCTCAGATTAAATCCAAAGATCCTAAAGTCCTTTAGGAGCTTTATAGACTATCGTGAAGTATGTAATATGGCACACAGAGGTGGGAAAAATTTTGTCTTTACTGGCCACCTTATACCATCCCTAGGTTTCTTTCCAACAGTTTTTGTTTATCTTGTAGAGCACCAAGTTAATGCAAAAACCATCAGTCTCTTAAAGGTTCACTTTACAAACCACATAATTTTGCCAGTTACTTTGCCGATTCTGTAAAACATTTCACTCTAGAAGGGCAACATTTGACTAATGTCTAAACCGAACTCTTCTTAATTGTGAAAAACAGTGTCTTCTATAGCAACACAGGAAAACACAAAATGCCACACTGTATTGGTAGTCCATCTAATCCAGTGGCCTGTCCCCAGAAACAATGAATCCTATCAGAATCCCCAGAATGTTCTCCAGGAAAAACACTTCTTAACTCCAGGTAGTTGGGACGTGGCTCATTTCTCCTTCATGTGTAGTAGTTATATCCTAAAATTAAACCAAGTCATCTAAGCTCTCAATCCAATGGAGAGAAAAAGGCACTTTCAGAGAGGGATTAATCCCGTGCATTTTAGGGTAGGATCACAGGCCATGTAAAGTTGTCTATTTCTTTCTATTAATAACAGAAAGTCTGGTCAACTAGCCTAGACTGCTCTGGCTCTTTACTACTGCACACCTAAAGTCAGGTGAGATTAATCCTATACACTGCTAGCATACACATCCCTTAAATTGTTCACACCAAGTAATATAATCAGATATAGTCTAATTATGAATATAGATGTCTAGTTATTTTTTAATTTTTTATAAACTTTTGGAGCTCATGGTAACTGTGGCAGAGAATTCATGGGCTATTTGTAAGTTGTACTAAAAAAGAACTGGAAACAATTCTCAATTACTTGCTTCCATTTAGACTGGGCAACCATTGCTTTTGCATTAGGAAGAGAAGCAGCTGGTTTGTAGTGTCTGTTTCTGTATTAGGTTACACAGCTCTACCATATCTACTTGCGTAAGTTTTCTCTGTGAATGAATCTAAACCTTACATACCTCTCAACTGGAATTACATGTTTAATAGCTTGATTAATTGTGTCTCTGGAATATCTGTGAGAATATTTATACCAATTGCATCTTTTTTAGACTGGGGGGGGTTGAGAACTGAGTCCACTATTAGAGAAGAAACTGTACATTTATAAAATCATCACATTTAATGTAATGTTTGTGGCTATTTTTAACTTTAGTACAGTTTGGCTGACTACTGCAAACTCAGGGAAGGTATTCTTTTCTTGGACATATGCTCAGATCTTTTGCCTGAATTTCTATACTGAAGTTCTTGTGATATATAACTCCTTGTTCATATAACTTATTTTTTATTCTACTACTTGCTTAGTGTGAGACAGTTTTTAGTTGAAAAAAAAGAGTAAATTTTAAAACATTCAAATAGCTTTGTAGATACACTGGAAGCCACTATTCTGGGGGGCTGAAGAAGCATGTTCTTTCAGAAGGATAGGTTTCTTAATTCTGATCATATCATCCTAACCTAAGCGATGTGCAATTTTATTTTACCTGTTTCTTATTACTGAAGTATATGGATCTCTGTGTTGACATTTCCGGAACTACCCTTCATACCTTTTAGAGGATAAGTACTCCCTACTTTACTATACATACTGATTTTAATCAGATTGCATTCCTATTGGTAGTTCAGAAATTTCTTTCTTAAATCCCCTTAGAATTTATTGATTTACTCTCCAGTCCTAGGAGCCTGTTTTTATTTAATTTGTGAATTTGTTCCAGCACATCTATTAATTCCTGTGTGTTTGACACAACCTCCTCTATATTACCTAACAGGAGGAAATTTGGTATATCTGTTTTCCCAAAATTCTATGCGGAAATGCTAATGCAAAAAAGTCATTTACCTTCATTTCAGTGTCTGTGTTCCCATTAGCTTTCTTACTTTTCTACCAAATAGCCCACTGGACTTAGAAAATCTCTTGCAGGCTTGCTGCTTCTTAATACTTGAAAAAATCTTGTTTCCATATCAGGCTATCTGCTTCTCAAATCCTCTGTCATCCTTCTAATCTCCACTGTGTATCTTAGCCTCCACTGTGTATTTTATCCCTATTGACTCCACAAGTTAAAATTCTACCTTCAGAAAAATACGTTTGACTATACTAACTTCTTGAACCTTCTTGTAGCCCTATTGCTCATTTTTGCTTGTCAGCTTCCTTTTTTGTTTAGGATTATGCATGCTTTCTGTTACACTGTTATGGTTGCTCAAGTAGCCTCCATGCTGAGTCTAAGGATTTTAATTTCCTCACTTTTGACTTCAGGGTCTTTTTAACTAGCTTCCTCATTTTTTGTACAATCTCTCCCCTGAGGATGTTGAAGTTAATTATATTGTGGTCACTATTACTTAGTGGTTCAACTTTACTTACTTTATAAACTAACTCTTGTGTATTACTTAAGAGGGGCTTTTCTTGACTTAGTTCTTTATAGCTCTAAGATTAAAACAACTAACATGTACCAAAACATTTTTTTTAACATCCTAGCAAAACTAACTGGAAAGTCTAGAAGGCAGCATGTACTTACAGGGAAATTAATAACAAGGACCAAGAGCATTACTCTAACACTGGTGAAATGCCACCTAGTCTTCATTAACCATAAGACTAGAACAAATCAAATCAATTAATGATGGCTCCATTTAGAGGCAGAAGTATAGGAGCATACTGATATTCCCACCATATAATTTTAAATAATACCACAAAAGAGTCAGAACTAGATTCAAAAGAGCATTTCCAGCAGGACGTTATCCCTATTTTAGAGAAAGGGAACATATTTGCTGCCTTGCAATACTGTCTGCTGCAGTTTACTATTTAAAGTTCCTCCATTAAATACAGAAGAGGCTGGTATTTCCTAGCTCATGGTATTACCTCATTAGGTCTTGATGTTGTATAGTCACAGTAATTACATAAATAAAATTGACTTTTTATGAAGTATGAGTGACAATGTTTAGAGAAGTGCACTTTGGTTTGTGTTTTGGGGTTTTTTTCCCAATATGGAATGGAATCATTAGCATCAGAGAACTAATCAAAGTAACTTCTAGAAATAAACTAGCACTCTTATTTTTCTTAAATAATACCTCCAGTTTGGGAAGAAAGCTCTCCTGTATTGTGAACCTGCAGTCTGTCAAGAATAATGCTACATGTTTTAAAAAATTAAGTAAACAACAGACACTAATCAGTGACAATAAGCAGACAATCCCCAGGTTAGCCAGGAACCCCTAAATTCTTGATAAAATGAGTAGGCTTCTTCCCCAACCAGGTATTGGATGTGAGGCACATCGCATTTGAACTTCTCAGACAAAAAGGGGAGTACAAACAAGAATGGACAGATCTGGAATGAACTTACCCTTGTGTCAATCAGGGGTAACATTACTGATGTCTTCTGAACATCAGTGCAGGAAAATCAGTAAAAGAAATTTGTGGGCCATCAACTCCATTTTATATATGGAAGTTCAGAACAGCTACTGGCTGCCTAGCACTAGCTGTTGCCGGAAAGGTAAGTTAGAATGTCATGCTTCAGCAATCATATGGAATTACACTAATATAAAATGAGCATAAATAACATAAGACTCAGGCCCATACTATTTAATCACCGTTACGCTGTTGAAGATTGTAGTAATTTGAAGGTTTGATCAATTTTCCACATAGCAATATGAATTAAATCTTGATTTTAACATTACATAGTTCAATTTTTATATAAACACATACTTTCCCATTGTTAAAACAACCAGCTTACATCACAGAAGTGCTATTTGATGTTTTCTTAATAACAATATAAAAATAATAGCTTATGACAACATGTTGTCTGATGACATCTTAATAAGTAGTGGGCCATCAATAGTTATCATGTTACGCCATATTATGGCAGAAAGGATAAACAGATTCCCCCTTAGAAAGGCAGTGAAGCTGACACTGCTAGTGGTCTTTTGGTTTATGGTGACTGTAGTGATTATATTTGAAGCCTGGCTCAAAACATGTTTTATTTTTATATAAAAAAGTTGTAGTAATTACTACTGAAAACTCAAGATGGACAAACCTGAAAAAAATTAGGATCCCATCAACTCTGTGAGACGGGAAAAACGGGAAAATCATAAAGCTTACACCAATACTTCATACCAAGATTTTATTATTTTTATTTCTAGAAAGAGTGCAACAAAATATAAAATCATGTTTTAAATAATGAATGTTACCAAGTTAGAAACACTGTATTTTATAAATCCCTCCCTCCCTCCCTCCCTTCCTATCTGTTTCTTTTTCCTTCTCTTTCTTTCATGCTGAGTTCACCAGCTTAAGCTGAGCAGTCTACTACACAAGAGTTTAGTATCATATGAAGTAAGTACTTCCCTCTGCTCCAACAACTTCTGTCTTGCTGTTCTGGATTTCTCCTAAGTATCCTTGTTCTTCCAGGCTCATTAGTAACTTAGAGGGACTTGAATGTAGCAGTCTGATTTACATCAGTGATCTTATTCCTTTCAGCACAGGAGGGTTATCTTTTCTGTGACAAAGGCTATCGCAGATATGAATAACTATTTTCATACTGGGCTTTTTTTTTTTGTCTAGCTGGAATCACACCATCATAGATTTTGCCTCATAAATCTGACTCTGCTTTATAGAGCCATAATGGTAGTACCGTCAGCACTTTGCCATCACAGCAAGGTGAATAGAGAAGAGTAACTTAGGTCAGTTGCTTCTTTATTATTGGCAGATGAAATACTGTCTTCAACAGCTTCAGAGCAAGAACCAGCCAGGCAGTGTGTTTTCACTATGAGGGCAGTGCCATTCTGAGAAGCCATAGCAAGAAGTTTTTTGCTAGATGCAAGATGTAAGTCACAAAGTAAAGCAAACCACTAAGTAGGTAACCTACTGTTGTTTTAAAGCTGCTCAGGTGAAACTTTGGAGACTGAAATATGTATAAGACATTATCAGGTAACAAAAATACAGGAGTTCTGTCAACTCTGGTAGGCTGCAGGAAGAGGAGGATAAACACTGCGAAGCCAATTTCATCCAGTTGGAACTGTATTAAAAAAAGTCAGGACCAATGCTGCAGAACCTCAGATGTCCCTTGGAAAAGACAGACATTTAGTGTTTTTCAGCAGATTTGATTGTTTCTACTGTTTGACACAGTATTATGTGTTATCTTCATAGAAGTGCATATTTCATATGGGCATTTTATAAATACTTGTTGGTCCTCGTGAAAGAGCAACTTCAAAAGGGTTTCTACACCCAGAGGACACCGTTCTCACACCTGCTGTGCAGCTCTGCTAGTGGCAGGAACGGGGTGGTGCTGGACAGCCAATGGCAGCGTGGCTGAGCCTGGAGTCCTGCACTCATTGGCTGCCCTGCTGTCGCCCGACCAATGGGAGCAAAGCTGCTCACTGTAACAAGCACAAGGCGCAACCTGCAGAAGGCCGATGCAGAGCTTGTCCCCAGGCCCTTCCTCTATTGGAAATTCTGGGTTTATTTGTATTATTTACTTAATCCATGGAATCACGCTTTTTGTATAATACTTAATAAAATTATTGTTATTCATTATAGCTTTCCTCACCTCCTTCTCTTTTTTCTTTAGTTCATCTCCTGGTATCTTTGGTAACATACATACCTGTATGTTCACGGTCTGGCTTGATGTGTGGGTGTTTTAGTCACTCAGTTTTGCAATTCATATAGAAAGCTCCAGAGAGCGCTTCTGGCTTTAGACTTAGAAGATTTGAATCATCTTCAGCAAATTAAAGTTGACTTGTGAAGAATATGGCATATGGGAGATTTTGAGACCTGAAAATCACATATGATTTACAGAAAAAACACGGTACCAAACTATGATTCCTTTAAAGCTAGCTGCAGATTGTTTCCAGGGTCATGTAGAAGCAGTCATTAGTTGTTACCAATATTCATATTTATGGTTTTGGGTATTGATAGTAATCATTTCTTCATAAAAATCTGTTCTTTTCCAGCGGTCTTAGTTGAATAATGATGGACTCCAATAATACTTGAAGACATGTAAACTATGTAAGAAAAATGTGTGTCTCCATAAATAGGGATGCATTTCTGCTACAGTGGCGTGTAAGAAACAATTTCAGATAATAGTATAATAATTGCCTGTAAGAAAAGAACTTGGCAACCTACAGAAAGCTTAAAAACTTAGAGTGTAAACTTTGAAAATGTCAGATAAGGTACTGATAAAGAAAATGTCTTCAATTTAAAAATACACTTATGAAAAAGCATTGCCATATACAGTTCTAATTTAATTTTACTTTGGTAGGTAATTGTCTCTTTATGAAGAAAATTTGAAGTTGCCATGCTGAAGCTGATACAGAAGTATTGGTCTTTAAGGCAAAACTGCTGTTCTTGGCTGGAGAGTGCTCTGAGGTGAAGGTAAAGGTAAAAGCTTAAGAAATTTATAACGGAAAGAATTTCTCAAATGAGAAAAGAGCTGTGTTACATGACACAGGCACAAAGATCGAACAGGTGGGAATAAAAGTCAACGTGGGGAAGATGCTGACAGGAGACAGCATAAAAATGGTGTCTACTGCAACATGTGAGTAACAGCCAACAAAGGGTGCTGACCCTCTTACCATAATACATTTCTAAGCACCAACTTCTTAATGCTGAATTGGCTACTTCTCTCTTATTCAAATACTTTGACAGACCCATCACATAAGATTTAAGTCTGTAGGCTTTTAAAAATGTATATAACAAGCAAAGTTCAGGCTTTTTAGGATAAGAACTTAGTCAAAGAAAAACAAAACTAAGGACAGGAGGTTTTCTCAGTTCTGAAAGCGTAAGATCCACAATAATTTTCATCATTCAGACAGTGAATTTCATAGTTGTTAAAATCCAGCTCCTACTAAAGATATCTTCTACCACTGCACAAGAGAACTTTGAATGACAAACTGTAGAGCATGAAGTGGACTTTTAATTCAATCGGCATTGGATATCCTGAGCAACACAATCATGTACTGACAATAACCTTTGCTGAGAAGCATAAGCATGCCTGATTTTTGGACATATGACTTAATCCATGGATTTCAACAACTGTGGCAGACGAACCTAGAGATCAGCACATGAATACTGGTCTGCAGCCCCTAGGATAAGGTCTCTTGTTCTGACCATTCACAGATATAAGTGGTAATTTTTGCAATGCAAAGAATCCAAAAGCATTCCATGGCTATGAACTGAAGCAGCACGTGATCTCCCACAAAGCGAAAGTTCTTCAGAGAGCTCAGTGCTTCCTGGTTCCTGCAGTTCCTCAGCATGGCTTCAGGTTGAACCATCCGTTTGTTATCTATACTCTGCTTTCAAAAGAGATATACAGGCTAATCAGATCAAT
The DNA here is from genome assembly GCF_000699105.1 of Pygoscelis adeliae. Taxonomy (NCBI): domain Eukaryota; kingdom Metazoa; phylum Chordata; class Aves; order Sphenisciformes; family Spheniscidae; genus Pygoscelis; species Pygoscelis adeliae. The sequence goes on from NW_008825521.1 coordinate 165,678, forward strand.
AATTCTTTGACCTGAGCTTTATCACTGGTTACAGGTATCGAGTGATGAGAGTGGGAGTACTGATTTTTTCAGTACTCCAAAATGAAGTCTACAGAGTAGAGGAACATTTTTTTAATAATCATCCTCTTATACTAGTTTGGATGTTTGGATTAGTTCCCTCTCAAAAAAGAGAGGAAAAAAGGTAAATTAAAAACAAAACAAAAAATTTACTGGATTTTGTGTTTCTTTTAAAATAATAACTAATTTTTAGTCATTTTAACACCATTTTTTATGGTGGAAGACTTGTGAATCTTTAATTCTTTAGGTCAACAATATAAAAGCCAGCTTAAGGACCCCGAAACAGAAAATGTGATCGCTGTTGTAAGTGATGCAAACAATGGAAATAATTAAAGAGAAAAAAAAGATTTTCTGACAGAAAAATCACAGCACAGTTAGTTCACAGAACAGATAGTTCTGGTAGACATTTTGCTAGTTTCCCCATAAAATCGAATAACCAATTTTTGTTAATCATAAGAGATTCTGATTGGGGAAAATGTAGTCTGTTGAGAGACAGTAGCGCAAGGAAATGTTTGCCATATTTAGATCTCCTTTCACTAAAAAATGAAGAGGTCATTTCAGGTCAATCATCCTGGGCTCTTTTCTTTAGGGGAATGAGTCTCCAGCATGGCTCTTTATATTAAAGGATTTCAGGGGCCTGAGTTATAGCTATTGGTATAATCACAGGTTTCAGAAATAAGAATAGTTATTTCTTATTTCTTTGTGAATGGAGAATGAAAAGGTCATTCAGTGTATGGTACTTCAAACACTTAAAAGGAAAGGTATTTTACTGCTTACTTAGCTTTCTATGTACTATATAGAAAGTATGCATAATGTTGCCACACTGCTATGCAGAAATGGAAAGAAAAAGCCTTCTTTATTTTATGAGAAAACTTGAGATACATCTGCATTTCTTATTTTGACCATAAAATCATAAGGTTTATGAAATCATGGAAGACATGAAGAAGGTAAATAAGAAACCGCCCTTCCCTGACACTTCCAATACAATATTTGGTGAAGAGTCAAATGAAGTTACTGTGGCAGGTTCAACACATACAAAAGGAGGGGTTTTTTTTCACCTGGCAAGTGATTAAGCTATGGAAATTCCATGCCATAGAAGGTAGTGGATTCTAAATTATACACAGATTTAAAAGCAACTGAACAAATTAATGGAAGAAAAATCCCCAAAAGCTATTATATAGCTATTATATAGCCATTATATAGCTACTATATAGCACCTGTGGCTGAGAAAATACATTAATTTATTGGGGGCTGGGAGAGGATTCTACGTGCTTCCATGTTCTTACACTCTTCCTTAAACATCTGCCAGTGTCCAGTTTTGGAGACAGAATACTTTTGATTTAATTCATTGGTTACGTTCTTCTGACTCTTTTTTTCTTCTTTTTTTTTGGTCAGTTTTTATATCTTCTGCTGTATTTTCCAAAAATCAGTTGCACTCTGTGCAATTACAGATGATTGTTTCTTAACTTGTAATGGAAAAGAAGTAGATGTAACCCATTTTCATCCATACAAGTAGGTACATATGCTGATTTAAACATCTCTCTTGTTTCAGGGCATAAACTAATGTCTCTGAAGGGTAACCAGCTATCCTAACAATGCCTGATGAATCACAGTTTGGGAGCATCAAGAATGGGCTTTTTTCTAAAGCAACGTATGTGAACACTTCTGGAGGCTGTTTGCGCATAAGATGGGCCAATCACCTGATCCATAACTCATGAGGCATAGTGTTTGATAACGACAAGAATTACAAGCTTGAAGTTGATAAAATAACTTGTGCTTCATATCTAAAAAATATCTTTAGTAAGCTTTCTATCACTTTATAAACATTGGTAGAGATTTTCCTAAACTTCACTTACTGAGAAATTTGGAAAAACATACATGAACATTATAATCAATATTATTCAGGTAACAGTATATTCTGTTTCAACACATAGCCTTTTAGATGAAGCTTAACTATTGATCTATAAAGTCAGCATTTTGTTTCTTGCCATTCCCATTGGCTGAGATGTAGCAGAGAGAATTTCCCAAGTAAATTCAGATTACAGCACCCTTCAGAAGGGTTGTCACTGACTGAGAGGAAACAATTATGTTTTTATGTACATTTGTTGCTGTGGGTGCATTACATATTAAAATATAGGTTCAGTCACATTCACCCAAATTCATCCTAGAGTGCACAGCACAAGACCTCTATTTCTATGCTACTGAACTAAGACTTTCTGGTCAATCTGGAAGTATCCTAAAGCTTTCACCAATCTTTTAATTCCTGAATTATTTTCTTCTGCCTGAAGTTTCCCTTCTGCTTCCCTTCTGTTTGCTATTAATGCTTCATCTCTTCTGGGAGGGTGATTCACAGTTAATCAGCTCATCTATGCTAAGACATTCAAAAACATCATTCTATGGATAGGCCAGCAGGCACTGTTGTAACCCTTGTGTGGTTAAACCCTTCTCTCTCCTTAGGGGCTTCACTGTCTTTGCTGCCCTGTAACTGTTACACAATTACCACCAAACCATTGGGCCAGCTGCAGACATTAGTACCATCAACAGAATTGCAGAAAATGTAATTTAGGTTACCTAATGAGCAGCTTGTTTACATAAACACACCAGGTAAAGTGGGGAAAAAAAAGGTTCTACAACTTGGAACACAAATTAATATTAGGTAGATAGAGAGAAAAAACTTCCTGTGCGTGAACAGGAACATCTACATTGTGTTTAACATTTTTGTTTTCCCATTGTCTTTTAGAACTTTCACATAGAAAACATAGTTTTCAAATTTGAACAAATATTTAAATATTCAGTCTCTAGTTAGTCGAAATTTTGAATGAATTCTCCTATTTTATTATCGCCATTTGGAGGGTACAAGCCATGTTCTGTATCCATGCACTGGATTCTGAAATATACCTGACTTTGCTTGCTTCATATATACAATATATATATATATATTTATATATACAAAATAAAGTTAGAGTGTACCATTAATTACCACTAATTCCATATTGAATGTCCGTTTTATCCTTTAACTAGAAGAAATTCTAGTCACTCATCCTCTCCTCACCTTTCTGGTTTCCTCTGTCTTAGCATTACTAGATTCACAAGCTCACACTTGTTTTATTAGGCAGTCTTTTAAACTAGAGTTTTCACAGACTGAATTTGCGGTGTTCATGTTGCCAGACCCATTAGCGTGTCTTCTGTAGCAAGGTCAGAACCTTGCAATTTTCCATGCACATTCCCATGTATTTTTATTAATTAAACTCCTCTTTATTAACTGTGAGCTTGAGGTAGGTCATCCTCTTCTTGAAATACACTAACATATTGTTTTTCAGATTCTCTCATGCTTATCACATAACCTATGTAACTGTAATATTTCTTGCTCAAAAGTTTTAGCATGCACCTGCACATCATCCAGGTTGAGAAACTGTTGATGAACAGGTACCAACATGGGGTTGCTATTATAATTTCTTCCCCTAGGGGTAGGAAAATACACTCATTACAGATCAGTCACCTACACAATAGATGTTTCACTGAGACATATTTAAAGGTAATTACCAAACACTAATTTTGCAAGCCATTTTTCCTGTCATTTGTTAGTTATCAGCCACTATCAGTTCATCCACAAACTCAGCTATCCAGTCCTCTCAGTCTAGTTCTTGAAATCCAATTTTTATACCTTGTTTTCTCCACATTGGGGTGAATGCATACTTCCTAATCATTCATTTACTCTGTGGGAGGATTTAAATTGCTCATTTGAATCACCTAGCATTTTATTCCTTAGTATGTCTGGTCTAAAAACTATCAAACGTAAACCAGCCTACTGTTCTTGCATACTACACTGTCCCCATTAAATATTTACTAGATCTGTTCATATTAAGTTTACCAAATCTTTAAAAAGCACAGTAAACAGAACAGAGCAAAACTAAAACTGTGAGTCTCTAGCTCTACCCCTTAAGTTTAATGTCCATCAGTTTTCCAAAAAGGGTGATGAAATTTAAGAAACTGTTAGCCACTCTTAAAATGTGGGGTTTTTTTTCCACATTGTTGGAAAAAAATGTTCCACATTGTTCCGCATTTTACACTGCAACAGCATTGTATTTACCAGCTTATTTTTTTCCTCATTACTGACTGTGGGTTCTTTTGCTTCTGTAACCAATTTTAACAATATTTCTATAAACTTACCTTCATTTGACAGTTATACGTATAACCTTTAGTGTACCGGTTTATTTAAAGGGGAAGAATATCCCTGGTCTGAACACAGTAATTTTGGTTAAAAAGCTACTTTAGATCAATATGCGCATTTCTGTATGAGACAGGGAACACCGATACAGATCACCTTTATATAATGCATATCAGGGAGCAGCAAAGGCCACCTGCACCCTAAAGAAGGCTAGTCAGGAGCTGAGGGTGACCACAATGCAGGCTGGGCAATGACCTCGGCCACCAGGCACAGCCCCACAGACATGAGCTGGGCAAGCAGAGCAGGGGTGCTGACAGCAACAGATCCTCACGACAGTCCAGTGGCCATCAGACAAAAACAAGGTAACAGGTCTAAGGTCAATCCAGGAAATCCAAACAATAATTCAGGATCAGGACTGGGTACAGGTGTATCTACACCACAGCTCAAGCCACGACTGAATGCTGAAGCCTAAGCTTACATATGGCTCCTGTGGCAGAGGCAGAGGGTGTGGGTGGAAGCCTGTGGTGGAAGTACTTTATCTCAAGTACTCAAATTAGTACTAGAAACACTCCTTCTCATCTACCCAAACATTTCTTTGACTTACTATAGCTGCGAATAAATCTTCCAGGACTTTTTGCATAAATGTTTACCATATTTTGTATTTATTACTTGAATAAGGATGGTATGATTTCTCCTACTCAGCCTCTCTGGGGAGCAAACGGGATATAAAAGTATAGTATATATTCTCTCTCTCCCATCTTTCTAGCTGACTAGATTCTTCAGCCAAGCAGTTGGCTTCCACAGTGATCTGCAGTTTAGAGGTCTTTTTAAGCCAAATTTCCAATTTTTTTATTCCTCACTGCAGATCATCTCCAACTCTAAAAAGTTAGAAATTGTTAAATTACGCTAGAAATTGCCCAAACCTTTCTGAAAACTTCCTGTAAAACATGTTTAATAAAATTGTTTGGTACCTGTTTGATCCTGTTCGTCAACTCCAATAAGGCACCTTTCAAAATCTGTCTTAGTGCAATTTCTGAGTCAACGTAAGCTTTGTTTTCAGCAGACTGCACTTCATCTCTCCTCCACTTCTTTTTGAGAAGTCTCCAGTCCCCTTTACGACCTTACTTGGGCTTGTAATTCTTTCTAGCCATACTTTATTGCCTTTTCAGCAGCATTGGTTTCTGTGACCAACAGTGCAAAATGTTCTATCATAGCTCTTCAAGAGTACCAGCTCACAGCCCCTCTCTCTGCCTTTTTTTCTTTGACTTCTGTAGTCCCTAGGCATCAGATATTTATTTCTGCCTGGGACTCCAGCCTGTTTCTTGCCACGCCGGGTACTGTCCCCGTGGGGATGGCTCACCTCTTTACAGGGCTTTCCAGGATGGACAGTCCTGGTCCTCATCTGGTCTGGATATCAGTCCCCAGTGGATTGCTACGGGCTCTGGATCACGCTCGTGGCGCGTTTTGGCCCTGTTCAGGCGGTGCCTGACGATTCAGTTCCCACTGACAGGACGTAAGGCGCTGTGGCGGGCAGGGAGGCAGCTCTCCTCCACGACCCGCTGCTGGAGATGAGTGTCCCACTCAGCCCCCTTCCTGGCGCTCCTGCTCGGTAGGACTCTTGCCACTTTT
>NW_008825521.1:171781-190029 GCF_000699105.1 Pygoscelis adeliae
GCCGGGATGGAGTGAGGGGGCGAGCGGCGGAGAGAGCGCAGCCCACCGAGCTCCGGCCCCCTCCCCCCTTTCTCTCTCTGGCCCGGGCCTATGCGGCCCCCCAGAGACCATGGGATCCAGGATCAAGTGAGTGCCCCCCGGAGCTCTCCAGCCCCGCTTGCAGGCCCTCAGGAAAGCGGGAGGGCTCTGGAGAGCGAGAAGGGGACTTCCCCGCCCTCCTTCCAGCTCCCTGTGAGGCCGCGCGGGCGAGACCCCGGCCGAGCCTACAGGCCTCGGGATCGGGCGAGAAAGAGGGGGAGAAAGAAGGGGGAAGAGTGCTTCCCACCCCCCCAGGCCAGCTCGCGGGCCGGGGAGGGAGGAGGCTGCAGGGCAGAGGGCCCCATGCCGTCAAACCCCAAATCAGCGGCAGGACCCCGGGGCGGGGAGCTCCCCGTCCCCCCTGCCCTGAGGAGGAGAGGAGAGTATCGTTTCCCGCCCTCAAGCCCAAACCTGGTCTGTTGTCTACTCTCTCTCTCTCTCTCTCTCTCCCTGTCTTAAGTTCTCCGTGTGGTAGCGCATAGGGCCAGGCTGTGAGGGCAGTTTGAATTTTATCGGTGCAGGCCGTAAGGAGGATTGGGGCTGCTGGAATGGGAAAGTCTTCATTGCCAGCACCGGTGACGTCTGTTTTGGGGGTGTGGTGGGGTCGAGAGAGTTCAAAGCCTCCTTGCCTAGGTTAGAGTGTGCTAAAGTAAGGATGGATAGTCTAGCTATGATATCTTGAAAGTGCATTAGCAAGGGGCTTTGGGGGAAGGCGAAGAGCAGTGCAAGTGATTAATGTGTTGGGTCTGCAGCTCCGTGCCCTCAATATTTTTTTTAATTTTGATAAAACTGGGGGTTGATTTATTGGTAAGCCCTGTTGGTATGTTTGGTATTGTCGCTTTAAAGATCTCAGTTCATTCATATGCCATTCCAGGCAAATTCAGTTCCTCTGAGACAGGTAGAGGTGTAATAAAGCCATCGCCAAGCAGGGAGTGCTGACATCTTTGTCCATGAAAGGTCTGATAGAGTGGAGAGATCCAGTTAGATTGTATTTTACTCAGTACTTTCAGTAGGTGCTGCTGAGCAATTGCTTTTCCTTCTTGAACACAGTGTTCTTCAAGATTACATAGGGCTTTAACTTTTCACCTCTTTTGTTTAACTTGAATATGAGACTGGAGGAGACATAGTTTGTAGTGTCCTTAGTGTGATGACACATCTTCATGTTCCCAAGCCCATAGGCTGGATAGACATAAATGTGTGTCTCTTCAGCCAGGTGTTTTAGGAAAATGTAAGTGAATAATGAGTGCTTTTAATGATAGCACTGAGGTGATTGGTTGGTTCCAGAAAGCAACCTTCCTTCTTTGGGAGATACTGTGGGGATAATTTTTCCACTTTTTTTGGTATATGGGTTCTCAACTGTTGCTACAAAAAATCAAAGTCTGAGAAACTAGTTAAACTCTTAGCTTACATTCAAATACAGGTAGAATCTAACATTGTTACTATTTTGACAGCAGAGCAGGCTATATCTGTAACCTGCACCTTCAGATCTTGCAGTGGTCACCCTTGCTTGGGTCACTTCAAGATTACGATCTGAAATTACTTCTTATGATGACCTTATCTTAAATCTATTAAAAGGCTGATGCTCACTTAAAATGTAGTTTCTTTTGTGTACATATCTGAATCCACAAGCTGTGTTTACCATCTTTGGGTTTTTGATTGCTAATTTGACTTTGCATACATTTTGCTGAATGTGAATGTAATCACTCAGATAAGATGCTTCAACTGGAAGCCTCACTGGTATCAGTGAGGAGATGTAGCAGTTAGAAGTATTTATTACAGCCAATGGACCTTAGGGCTTTTTCTGTGCAATCTTTCAAGATTACAGACGAAGCCCAAAGTCTGTCTCTGTCACCAGGAAAACACAGGTGATAACCCCATATAACCATTACTTTTCATTCCTCTTGGACTTTGTGAGAAAGCATTTTGGCTGTTGTATGATTAAGCAACTTTGCCTTGAGCAACAATTAATAAATTGCTTTTTTCCACTTCGGACAGAACACTATGCCCAAGTAGAGTAAGGACAAAATTTCAAAACAATCTTGAAATATGTAAAGAATGAGAGAGCCTATCTGAGTAAGAGGCTCTTCTGCTCTGCTATTCTGAGCTGGATGTTTAAACCAGCAAAGATTTTCAAGTTGATAAGTAGCTCCCTTACTGGGGCAGGTGGGAGCGTGAATGAGAACTATTTTATAATTTGGTATACTGAGGCATGCCTCCTTTAGTGGCATCGCCAATATGTGTTGGAGCCCTAGCAAAAATCCAGTAGTCAGATCTCTTGCTTCTTGCTATAGATTGATAATTATGAGGGATATTAAACTCCTTGGCACATGATCACTTGCACACACTGTGATATACTCTGCATGAAACCTGGAGATATGTGTCAGTTATATTTTTGATGGATGTATAGTAATGAGTCATTTGAGTGAAAGATTGCTTAGAGGAAAGTAGCTGCATCAGACTGAAGTGAAAGAAATCAAGAAGTTGCCAGCAATCCTGTAAGCTTTTGGCTTGTGTATAGCTGCAGGCGGAAAAAGGTAAATTGAGTATTGGGTTACACTGTTGGATTAAGCTTGGTGTTGGAGCATGTCATATGGTACATGCAAGGCACTCTGTGCCAGTGAGGTAATGTAAAATAGAAATCTAGTTAACCTGGCTGCTATCACTACTTGGTAGCCTTCAGTACTCAAGACATTACAAGAGAGAATGGATTTTTTTTTTTTTTTAAATAATGTGTCAATATCAATCTGTTCAACAGAATTGCATTGCACCGTAAAAAAACTTGGCATGTTCCTTTCCAGAGGTGGTTGTATTTCAGTGATGACAGAAGAGATCCCTAATACTAATCTGGGAATGCTTTTGGATATTTAACATAAAGTTTGCTATATACTGAAATGTAATATCTGTTTAGGGAATACCAGGCAGAAAAAGTTAAATATTTGGAAATTAATCAGGGATTGAGGTGCAATTTCTGAATTGAATTAGCAATTACAGATTTCTGCTAATAATTTTTTTCTGCAAGAGTTGAGCAACTAGGTCTTGTTACAAGACAACTAATTATCAGTGTCAGGCTCCTCTCTTATGCCTCAGTTTTTAAGTAGAATGATACTTTCTGTCATAAGTGCTATTCAGTTTTCCTATGTGTAGAAAAAAATGCTGCTGACAGAATTGAAATAGGCTTTAGGTATGTAAGGTATGTACTTCCATACATACAGCTTCGGAGAAGGACTTTATTTAATTTTATTCTGTACAAATCTCTTGCAGTTTGGTAAAAACTAATAATTTTGATTGTAAATGTACATAAATATCTTATTTAAGATACTACTTCAATGTAAAATTTAATTTCTTTGCCTTGATACTGAAGCTATTTCTACATCAGAGAGATTTGAAGTAATTCATACAACTAGCATTTATCACAAAAGCATTCTTTTCTCATAGAGCTCCTTCCTAAATTTCTATTTACAGAGAAGTATTGCATTTCCTTCTGAAATTATCCAGTTATCAAGTAGATGGGGTGCTATGTATTTTTGTACGTCCTGTGTATTTTTTTTATTGCATCTGTATGTTCACTTGATAACTGACCATGGATCTTTAAGTGGTTATTGGGAGGAAAGAAAACTGTGTGTGTGTGTTTAAGGTTATAATGTGGTGGATGATTTCAGTGTGTTGAGGTTTCAATACAATGCACAGGTGGCATTAGATGTCTGCAGGGTAGTTTAGTAGTCATAAAAATGGACTGCAAAATATACATATTATGATGCATGTTTATGCTATATTTGCAAACTGTATGAAGTCTCATAGTGACTTGTTTCCTTAATTCCACTGAAAAGTTATAAAATATTCAGAATTCAACAATGACTTCATTCTCATACTGAGGTGTTAGCTTGTTGAATGCAGCCTTTAATAGTAAGTTTCTGACTTGGCAAAGCTACTTTAATTTCACTGTTCATAGAAATAAGTGGCCGTTTGTCATGGAATATTAAAATACAAAATGTGATGTCTTTTTGTCTGAAAGTTTTGGTATGTAGTATGTGCTCTTGCCAGCTGTGTTATACAGTGTTTTCACTAAAGAATTTGAACACAGACTCTAACATAATACTAAAAAGGTGTTTGTTATTTTATCCATTAGCTGTAAAATATTATAAAATTTATAAACTTTTAATTAAGGAAACAGGGTGCTAAAAATAAAGACAAAAACAAGGAGGGTAAGATAAGGCTGCACAGCAATATATATGAAAGGAAAAATACATTTTTGGTGTTATGTGGATATCATTTCATCCTCATCCTGTACCATGATTGTAGGAATGTAGCTAAGAATCTCAATATTTGAAGCAGATTATATGCAGCAACTCTAAGTAGCATAGAGAGAATTATGCAAGTTCGGTTTATACTGGAAAATAATAGTTGATTTGTTGATTTTAGATTTCTCATAACTTATGAATGTAGTTTTCTGAAAAAATGGCTACTTAAGACAAATCAGTTTGGAAGTGGTGGCAAATTAAATTAACATTAATTGAATTGTGAACCATTGTTGCTCCTGAGAGGTGCTCTGTAAAACTGTAGAGTGTGATCCTATGCTACTGAAACCAACGGTAGCTTTTCTGTCGATTTAAATAGGTGTGGGGTTTGGCTTAGAGCCACTTGAGTAACACTGTGGGCCCGTGGCATGGTTAGAAATGTTTTGTTTAATCCCTTTTGGTGTTAAAGTAGGATTAAAAATAATAGAAATTCTCTGAAGAGTAGGCTGAACTCCTCGACATGTTTGGTTTGAGATGCTAGGTAAGATGAGTTTCATTTTTTTTAAATTATTATTCAGGTAGAATGCTAGCGCGCATATACATATATATATATATATGTATGGGTTTTGTCATTATTTTCATCCTTAGCTGTAGGGCAGTTAACAAAATTCACAAGTAATTATACCTCAACAATTTCCTAATGTTAGATAGTTTACATTAACACATAGGAGACAATATTATCACTGTACAGGCAGCCATAAATTTAGAGCAGTAATTATGCAATTTTGATTCTTGGTTTTAACCAGAAAGTCTAAGAATAAAATGTCACATGTTCAGACTTACAAAATCCTTATTTCAGTAAGTAAACAACTGCAGTCTAATGTGTGATTCTCTTTAATCTCATAAAAAGTTTTGGAGTAGCTAAAATTGTTAGAGTCAGGAATTTAACTCAAGATACGCTTTATGTTATAATCACCTGCTAACTTTACATACTCCTTATGAAATGTAATTCCAGAGCGTCACTTATGGAGCTATATTAGTAAGAACTGAAGATGTACATTAAATATTAGGGGTTTTTTAAGTCTTCTGTCATTAGCTTTTTATTACTGGTATATTCACAGTTCTGGAGCAGAATAAGTCTCTTTCCTCAAGCTTCATTTACATTTTGTAGCTGGATTTGGTATAATTTTTTACTATCGCACCTATTTCCTTGTTTTGCATGCATCTGGCAGCTTTCTGGATTTAAAACTCTGGAGTCTCATGAGGTGAAACCTTGTCCATTTGTAATATTCTTCAGCATGGCCTTTTTTTTAACAAAGAGAAATATTTTGACAGGTATTAAAGAGGGGAACTGTCTTCATCCTAAATACAGCCTCTTAAGTTTTCCAGTAATGTATGCATAAAATGACTTTGAATACTCTTGACTGCAGCTTCTTTTTTTTTTTTCCTGTTTCCTGAGCAAATAGGTGTCATGAAGTTGAACTCAAGGGTCACAGTAATGAAAATGTGAATCTGGGTTGTTTGTCCCTTACTGGACAATGTGACGGTTTTCAGTTTGATGAAGAGAAAAGAGTATTAAGGATTTTTTTTTTTCCCTGAAAAAAATCCCTGTATTTAGCACATAGGTGATTTACTTTCTCATTTGAAAGTAAAGGTGAAATAAAAAGAACTTGCTTTTGCAAGTTGCACATGTAATCAAAATTACTATTGTGGCCAAGAACTGAAATAAGTATTGTTTCTCTATCTGAGTAGCATTCTGAAAAGTGATATAAAAGGCATGGTTTTATTTTTCTGGCAAAGTTCTGAATGATAGGCCTGTGATATTTTATTATCTAGAAATGCGGACTAGTCACAACAGTTCAATTGACTTAAAGGTTCCATGTGCTTGATTTCTATTGTTTTAATTCTTTTTTTCCTCTGTAAAAGTTTTAGACACCCTGTTCATACTAACTCATCTGAGCTTCAGTCATATCTTGTTACATACTAGTAAGGCAGAAAGATCTGATGTGAAATCATCAGACTATGAAACAAGAAATCTAGTTTATCAAGTTGTCATTGTAACGTATGCATTCTTAGAACCCTTTTTGACTAAGTAATTGAAAGCACACTTGAAAAAAAATTCTCAATGTGCTAAATACTGTGGTTTTTTTATTTCAGACAAAATCCGGAAACTACCTTTGAAGTGTATGCAGAAGTAACCTATTCAGGAATCAGTTGCATTGGGAAAGGTACTGTTTTGCACTGTAATTCTGCCTATTTATTGGCTAAAACTATTCTTAAGAACCACATATTGTGAGATAATGAAGTACACTTAATATTATGCTGTTCTAGCTTTTAAAGATATCTTAATCACTGGTTCTGTGGGATCTTTTACAGTTAGGACTAATAATGAGAAATTCCTGCCTCTGTCCCTGATTATGGGCAATTTTCTGATTTCTTTGACTATTTTGCCTTTTTTGTCTTTTAAAATAGAAGTAACTCTTACTTCATTAGGTTGAAAAAGTAAACGCATATTCAAATTCATATTTGCTGCTCATATACGGAATGGGTAGTTTTAAAACAAAAAATACTGTAAAACTTCTTGCGTGGGATTTCTTTTTACTTCTTTCTTACTTGTCTACAGAAGTATTTTTATCTGTTCCCAGAATTCTTCCTTTGAGCAAATGATTTTATCTAGAAATAAGGCATGAACGCAGCTTATGATTTAGTTAACTATTTTTACCAAACACTGTTACTGAGCCATAATTATAAAAGTATTTTTCTGTAATATTATTTCTGACAAGTATTCCTATGTTTATGCTAGAGAAGTCCCATAACTGCTGACACCAACATGTAAGTATACTTGTGAATTTTTGATTGCACTTTTTTCTAAACCTGAGGAACTTGATCAAATAAGCAGGAAAAGCAAAGGTTGAAGTTTGTAATCCCAGAATTTAGTTCAAGGTACTGTTTTGAGAGATCAGTCTCTAGAATGTTAGGAAAAGGAGGGATGTCAAAAATAAATAATTATGATTAGTCAATATATGCTGAAGTAATATTTCTTTTATGAAATGATCATATGTGTATTGTATATATGGTATAATGAACCAATAGAAGGGATTTTTATATTTTATTGACTGGAAAGCCACTTATCTCCTTTTATGTCTGTATTTGTTTGTTACAATCAGCAAAAGTCAAATAGCTGCAACTCTTCCCTGTACTGCCAAAGCCTCCGTAGGAGTTGTAACTGGAATACAGTTTTGGCTTGTCCTACTGCTATATGCCATCACGACTATTTGATGTAACTGCAGGAGCCCTTTTAATAACTAGTCTTTGTTTCTGCACATCTGACCTGGATTCCAGTGCCAGAAAATCTGAACAAATTTGACCATAAACATTACATTGTACAGTACTAGTGTCTGGGTATAATCTTCTCTTTGAAGTTCGTTTGCATCCCCCTGGAGGGATTAATTCCCTGCTGTGGGAAGGTGGGTTAAAAAGCACGGAAACTACTTTACAGGTTTTTAATTGGAGAATTTAGTATACATTTTGTTCTATAAACCAACTGATTCTGTGGGAGTTTCACTTAGTTGTGTTTTTAGGTTTGTTGTATGCACTTGTAGGTGCAAAATCTTCAGAAATTGTTTTCAGTGAGTAAAAAAAAATTGTTTTAATAATTGTTTTTACAACTCATATATTCTGAAGTTATTAATTCTCTCCGAATAATCTTTTAAAATATTTTTTCCAACCAATTTTTTTATATATTTGAGGGCGCCTCTTAGGAGGTCTTAGAATTGTGTATCCCCAAATATTCTGTCCTGTTCTAAATGAAGGTTGTTTGGTTCTCTGCAGCGTCAACTGTATTTAACAGCTATGCTGTATCCCAGGCAAATCACCATTGTAGAAATATAGACCTAGAGACCTCCACATAGTCTTTTCTACTTCATGACTAGCTGTTCTATGCCAGAAGACCAAGAATATGTATCAACTGGGTTTTTTTGCAGTCAGGGAATGTATGTTACATGGCAAGGAGCAGTTACTGTTAAGAAAAGCAAAATGTATAAAAGGTGTATAAGGAAGAAATTATCAGGCATGTTTAAAAAAAACCTATTTCTTCCCATGTAATGGATCCCAAAATTAACTAAGACAACTGTTTCTGAAGTTCCTGTCTAGTATAATAGTGCTATTGATCACTTACAATGCTTTTAATTCTTATATCAATCTTCTGACATGGTCTTGAGAAGAATGAATTGCTCCAAAGCTGTAACAGTCCTAGTGTGGGAGATTCTGGCTTGTGGGATGGTAAAACATGCCTCTATTTTGTTTTATTCAAAAGTTTGTGTAGCAAAGGATGTTTTCCATGTGCCTGTTAAATCAACTGCAATTAAAAACTTTAATATATTTCATAGTTCACTTGCATCTTGCTGAAATGGGAGATACTGACTTGTGTTATTAACTACTGATAGACAATTGTACATTCAAGTAGCCTTATTACTCATGTAATTGTTAACAATCTTGCATTAAATGTTCATTTGGTTAATAACTTTTGAAATGAATTAAAGCAGCATTATTCATTGACTATCATATAGAAGGCTCCCTCTTAGTTACCAAGATGGTTGACTGCAGAAGGAAAAAAGTCTGTTCTGGGCTCCAAGAAAGACATCAATAAACTGGAACAAGTTCAGTGGAGGGCCACCAAGACGGTGAGCGAGCTATGGCACTTGCACTGTGAGGAGAGGTTGAGAGTGCTGGGCTTGTTCAGCCTGGAGAAGACTTCAGGGAACCTGAATAGCAGCCTTCCATACCTATGAGGAGTTCATCAAGATGAGATATCCAGGCTCTTTACAGTGGTGCATGGCAGGAGGACAAGAGGCAGTGACATAGACTGAATCAAGAAGTGTTCTGACTGAATATTGGGAATGTGCTCACCATGAGGACAGTCAAGTATTGGACCAGGTCACTCAGAGAGGTTGTGCAATCTCCATCCTTAGAGGTTTTCAAGACGTGACTGGATCACACCCTGAACAACCTGGTCTGACCTCACACCTGGCCCTTCTTTGAGAGGAGGTTGGACTGGAGACCTCGCAAGGTCCCTTCCAGCCCAAATTATCCTCTGATCCTAAGATTTGATTCCTAGAAATGTAAGCTTCAGGAACATCTGGAGGATGTTTTGTACTCTTAAGGTATGAAGAGAAAACTTAATTGAAACCAAAAAAGTTGAAAAAGCAAACATTGTTTTATTCTAATCCAGGCAGAACTCTGCCAAACCACAATGCAATGTGTGAACTGAGAAAGGAAGTGATCACTGGATCAGATGAGCTGTGGTCTCTCTGTCCTTTCCCCTCTAGATTGTGTAGAAATAATCATAGAATCATAGAATCATTATTTGGAATAATCATTATCCATTATTATGGAAAAGACCTCTAAGATCATCGAGTCCAACCGTTAACCCAACACCACCATGCCCACTAAACCATGTCCCTAAGCGCCTCATCTACACGTCTTTTAAATACTTCCAGGGATGGTGACTCAACCACTTCCCTGGGCAGCCTGTTCCAATGTTTAACCACTCTTTCAGTAAAGAAATTTTTCCTCATGTCCAATCTAAACCTCCCCGGCACAACTTGAGGCCATTTCCTCTTGTCCTAAGATCCTGATCATCTGTGCTCAGCATTGGTAATTTGTATATTTCTGGCACATGAAGTCTTTGGTACATTATACGATTCCAGCATTCAGTCATATCTAAAAGCTGTGTTTGTGTTCTTCTTTGTTATATTCATAGATCTTACTTGGGGACTTAACGGATTTTTCTTACTGGGTCACTTTATGTAAATGTGGTATCTTTGTTTTGAGAACTGTGAAGCAAGATAGCTGCAACTGTGACTAGCAACATTAAGATGAATATTTGTTATTAAGAAGATATTTCCTTAGGAGAAGACAATTACCAAACCAGTTTTTTGCCTTACGATTGTGTTTTCCGTGGAAGCTGGGAATTCCCCTTAGCTAATTGAATCTAAGTTAGTGTGTGTGGTTTGGTGGTTGTTTTTTTTTTTTTAAAGAACATTTGACTTCCTAAAATTGAATGAAAATACAAAACTGCTTTTATCTTAACTTTGTTCCCACTCTTTTTTTTTTTTTCTTTTTTAAAATATTTTTACTTTTTTTTATTTGGGCTGTCTGGAATTCAGAATTTCTTCCCTTAATACTTCAATGATGCATTCATTCATGCTCTACATGTTCTACTTTTCAGTTTTATCAAATAGCACTGTTCTCTTGTCCATACCCTCTTCTGATAAAATGTTGATGTCTTCTCACCAAAAGTCCAGAGCAGCAAAATAGAATAGAAAGAATGGAGTCTGCATCTTTACAGTGACAGTACATGGGAGTTACCTAGTGAGAAATCTGTGTTGTGTGTGTCAAGTATAAGTATGTCAAGCATAGGAACTTTGCAAGTCTAGTGCTTCTCACCAATTCCCACATGCTTATTTCAGGAAGACAAGAAAAAATAGTAATGGTTTTATTTAAAAAATGGAATATTATTACAGGGAAAATATTGACTAAAGCTTATAGTGTTGATACTTTGATTCTTTCCTTTGTAGTATCAGGTAAGTACTGGGTAATGACTGTGACTCAGAGGAAAACGTGCAGTTCCAAGGCTGATATGGAAGCCTGGCTAATAGGCTGACTTAGGTTAAATAGTCTTAACAGGTGCCTTTTGTGCAGTGGTGTAATTGGGATGGAGTAAGATGCTAATACTGTACAGATGGGCACAACAAAGCCAACTCTTTGACAAGTATGGCTGGTAACTTTGGCTTTCAACCATTCCAGGTGAATAGAGAGATTGTTAGGAGTTAAAAATTTGATTACTAAGACAAATTCTAATTCACATATAAGGTTTTAATATTCTGTGGCCTATGTGTGTGGGTTTTGTGTCTTTGCCTTTATGCACTTTAGTGCTGTGTAGTTCTGGCAGTAGGAGAATTTCTAACTTTCCTTATCACTTAGATATAAGGAGGCCATCTGCCTCACTAAATCCAGGTGTATTGCTTTTAAATAAAACACAACCAAACAAAAAGTTTTTAGATTTATCATGATTATTTTGGAGGTTTCACTGATAGGAGTTAACTTTGCTTCAGGAATTAAATAAAATAGACCCTCCAAAATCATAGATAGAGGGGAATAATAATACAGCGTATTGCCCAGCAGATACCAGTAATATATTCTGGACATCATCTATAATTGCATTAGTTTTGCCTTTCTGCTGTGATACTTAAGTAATGACGTATGACTTGGGAGAAATGAGTAAATGTATGCTTCAGTTGACACTAAAATAATTATTATAGCACTTCTGAACACTACATGCAAGGTTTAACGTCTTTTTGTTAGCATACTGCTTTATGTTATATTTTACTCTTCACCCTAGTTTAAGAAAAATGTTTAAAACAAAACTTTTTTTCCAGTGCTTTTCACACTCAGTGATACCGAAATATTTGCAGCAGAGGTTGTCTGTGCTGTTTGTTTCATCACTGATGTCGATAGTGCTTCTCAAATTCAAGAAGATAAAAGGGTACCCATTTAAATCTTAGCTGGAAATGCTAAGTTCTCTGGTGTTAGGGCAGTGTGTGTTCCATAAAATAGCACATTCCTAAGCAAATAATGTTGGACATTCTAAACTGAAGCTACAGATTACAGTTTTAACTTACTTTAATAAGTTTTGATGGTAAGTCTGTGTCTTTGGTGCGTGATCTTCTCTCATTCATTGGAATTGTTGCATGCAGTGGATAATTTGAGATCAAAATAGACGCTTTGTATGAAATACTAATATTTTCCTGGATTTCTTTTCCCATTTTAAAACTTCATGTAAAGGAAGGGAAAATGCATTTTATGAGATTGTGAAGCCCTTCTAATGGAGGCCTTGTGTATTTGTCATGGCATCTCATAATAGTAAAACTTCACAGAAACTGAGGTAGTAAATTACAAAGAACTTGTATTGTTTCTTTTACAAATTATAACTGCTTAAGCACTTCTAGAAATTCAGTTCTATACTATTGACATATTGTATGCTTGCGAGTAAAGTGTGTTGGAACTGCATTTTCTTTTTTTAAACCTCAGCTAAAATATTGTTTTGGGGTTTTTTTTGAGATGCAGAAGTAGAAAGAATCTACTAGCAATTTTAGTTTAAATACCTATATAAAGAAAGTGAAAGCATACTAACTACTTAAGAAATCTTTCTTTTAATTTTCAAAGCACTTTATGATCTTAAAACTGCTGCAGATCATTCGTCAGAAATATGATGTGACAAATTTAAGGATCTTGCTGGACCTCAGCCAAAGATCCTCTCTCGTTAGATGGGGCTGTGAGGAGAATTGTAGTCTAACTGTCAAACTGTTCATGTAGAAAAAGAGAATTTGTTAGTCTAAAGTAACTGATCAAAATAGTCTCTAAAGTATGAAGATTTGAAAGTAAATGCTCACAAGTAAGACACCCCCACACACCCCTGTCTGGGAGGACGTAGCATGCTTTTGTATGGGGTTTTTGTGTTCTCGCCAAAGCAGACATTATAAAAGTATGTCAAATCTATAGCTTTACCATGTAGTGTGCCAAAAGGCCTTTTTCTCCAAGGACCTCATCTTTCATCTTTTTGTGAGTGTAGCATAAATTCTTGCTGTGTGTTCAAGGAAAAAGCTAAAATGGTTTAGTACAGCTAAAGGATTTATTTCTTCTTTTTTTTAAAACATGGTAAGTTAGAAGCCTAAGTGCGATAGCATGGACAAAGTCTAAGTGTGTCAGAGTTTAACAAATGTTCACTGGATTAGTAAAGGAAATGTAGTTTATACTACTTCTTTTATGACAGATTTTAAAAGATATTGCTGTAGGACTTGCCATGTGCTTCTTTCTTTTCTCGAAAACATACCACTAAGTTGAAAAGGGAGATGAATCTTAGAAGGAAACTATTAACTCTGAGGGAGTTTATCATTGTTTGAGAAAAAGGATGAAATTTGCATTTGAATTGGCTCTGAGAGTAGCATGTACTACTAATCTTGTTCCTACTAGAAGCTTGTGAGTAGTTTAAGTACTTCCTTCTTTACTTTTCATGTTCTAGCTTTGTGTTGTAATAGCCCTCCCCTCCTTCCCAGTAGATCACAAATGTTATAACTTAAACTAATCGAAGTCCGTAACTCTATTGGGAGAAGTCATGATGTGCTTGGGCCCTAAAATTATTCTACAGTTGTCACTATGGTTTCCATGGTAGGACTTTCACAGGTAGAGAGAGCAAGCAGGTTTCTGTCTCTGCAGATAGACATGCTGCTACTCCTTATCATTATCTTTTTGTCATATATTGTAATTTCAGATAATAGAGCAGTACCTCCCATAGAGATGAAGTATTTTCTTGAACATAAGCAAAGTTACTGGAGTAGGATTAAGTTAAGAGTTGGTCGTTCAAAAGTTTGTAAACCTTACCCATGCACCTCTCAGAGCAACCTTTATTTTTTTTTTTTTAAGGTGAAAACATTTTGCTGGTTGAAGTTTGCCTGTTCTGTTTTGAGCAATAAATAACATACTAAAGGTTTAGGAATAACAAAGGAAGTGCAAAATTCAGGTCTGTTTCCATTAAATAAGGGCTTTCTGTTGAACATGTGCTGTAATTCAGGTATCGCAAGTTCTCTTATCCCATCTTTACGGTGTTATGTTGCTGCACCTAACTTCCTAAAGCAGGCTTGGAAAAGTAACCAAATCTAAGTAGATAGGTAGTATTTGGGAATTCTAATTCTCCTAAGCTGCTGCTTTGTTCTTCTGTTTCCATTTGATCGCTTTTCTTCTAACTACAAACAAGGTGGAAGATTTTCACAAAGAACTTACTAGGACTGCGGTGTCCAGACCAAATAAGTAGCAGTGTCTGAACTGTTTTGTTTAAAGACAGTTCACAGTTTGGCTTTTACAATATAAATGAAATACATAACTCAATTTGAAGAGAAACTCGCTCTATGAAAAAATATTAGAATCTGTCATATTGCAAGTCATCATAAATTCTATCTAACGCATTTTTTTAGGTGTGTTCTTAGCTGATGATATGAGATTTAATAAAACCCCAAAATGTTATTATCAAGTATAACTGAATGTTCTTCCATTTCTGTAAGTTATTTTGTGGGAAGAGATCTGTTTGTCCTTTTTGCTTCACGTTTTAACTATTTCTGTCTACAGTCTTTTCTATTTCACAAGTATTTACTAGTCTGCACTATATTGCTACTGCTGGCACTGTTTAACTAGACAGAAAAATTCAGCACAGAAAGCCTTACTCACAAGACTTAACTCTTTTGTTGATTTATATTTTTTTAGAGGAGCTTGACATCTTCATCAAGTTCACAGTGGGCCTGCTTTGTTTGCTTTCTCTTGAATGCTTGATAAGATTTTTCTTCTATTGTTTCGTGCAGCAAGGACAGAACTTGCCATGGCTGAGGTGGTTTTTTTGTAAATCCACAATATGGTCATTGTCTGCTGCTGAATAATTGTGACTGCTTTTTGTACAACCAGAACTAAGGCTTTGGCTGTGAACAGATTCCTTCTTAGCGTGAAAAGAGACTAATCCATGTAAATACAGCCCCAAAATAAAGCTTTACAGAAAAAGGGAAAGGCTGCTAAGCAGGAGGGCAGAGGTCAGCAATTTAACCTTTAACCTAACAAATAAGAAGCATGAAAGTTCCCGAATTGGTTTACAAAGGCAAGCTCCTGTGATCTGTCAGTTTTTCTTTTCATGATAGAGTTGGGTGAGAAAACTGACTGACAGCTAGTGCCTTTTTAACTGCAGGTTGAAATTAACTGCTAAACTGAAACTTTTTTAGGGAGGTTTTTTTTAACGATTTTAACAAATTATTTTCATTCACTAGCTGTACTTAACAGTTTTCCTTGAATTTATAGAGGAGTTTGAGTGGTTGCTCTTTTTAAAGAGTTCTTGAGAGACTCAATTTAGATACCAAATACTGCTGAAACATTTAATATTTCAGCATTTGAAGCATTTAAGAATTTGATGAAGCGCTTGTTGCAATTAACTCTCTGTTAATGTGCTCCTTTGAGTAGGGCTGTTATTCCAGTAACTGTAAAGAGATTGTACTTTGAATAGAGTAAAAGAAGTGCTATTAAAGAAGGTGTGTGTGTGTGACTTTATTTAAGGGAGTAATTTTAACTTTAGTTCATTCCCAGTCACAAAATTTTCCAAGGTGGTTTGTTTTTGTTTGTCCTTATTTAATCACAACAGGTAATCTCATTAATGAGTGTTAACTTTTGCTTAAAGCTTAATGTGTCTGCAATCAGCTGTTAATCTAGATATAGACATTTCTGTAAAGAGCTTTTAATTAGAGTGTCATTCAGATGAAAAAGAAACAAAGAAGTAATGACTTTAAGGTAGACTCCCTGTAGATTAATAATAGCGATTTTGGGGGTTTTGCCTAATGTTGTAAGCACCGTCCCAGAAATGACTGACGTTTGGTCCATCCACAGCTGTACTGATGCTTCCTATGAGTGTCTTCAATAGAAATACTGGAGTTTAGAAACTGTGTCCGTGTTTAGTCTGTTGACACATAGGTCAGTAATTCTACCCACAGCACTACTTTAAGTTTAACGTGCAAGTAACGCAAATTTGGTAAAGCAAAAGATGAACTAGATCTATTTTTATTACTGGTTCTTTTTGTTTTAGGTAGTTCCTTGCAAAAAGAGAATGTAAACTCTAATTCAAAAAGAAGCCTATTGGAATGCCTGAGGCAGTATTGGTCTGCTTCTCTTTGGTGTGATTTTTTTTTTTGTCATGAACAAAAAGAGACCTTGTCAGGTTTTCTTGTGGTTTTTTTGTTGGTTTTGTTTTGGGAGTGGCTTTTTTTTCTGGTTGTTTTTTTTTTTTTT
Organism: Pygoscelis adeliae; assembly: GCF_000699105.1. Classification (NCBI taxonomy): domain Eukaryota; kingdom Metazoa; phylum Chordata; class Aves; order Sphenisciformes; family Spheniscidae; genus Pygoscelis; species Pygoscelis adeliae. Next base: position 187,969 of record NW_008825521.1, read on the forward strand.
TAGACTGAAATAGAGTTAGAAAGAAAGATGATTCGAGGTTAAATTGTTATCAAATAAGTGTAAAATTAATTCAAGACTACTGTTTTGCTTCAGTAATGGTTGTAAAAAACCAAAACCAAACCAAATCCCAAACCTGACGTTTTGTGCTACCAGAGACAAGGCTCATCCTGCAGTATTCTACATGAAATGCTGTAGCATGCTGATTCACGGTGAAGGGTCAGCGTGTGGTACACTTCCCTGTAGCATTGTTTGTGAATAACAGTGGTAAGACACATTTTAATCATAAAGAACTGTATTATGTTCTGTTAATATCCTAACATACTCATTATCTGTGAACAAGGTGTATCACTCCCTCTCCACTGGATTCCATCATTGGAGAGGGGAGAAGGAATGCTAAGGGAATGCTGCTGAATCCTGACTGATGAGTAGAGTTTTTTGGCCCTGCTGGGGCTACCAAGTTTTGGTAAACCATTTGTCAAAATTCTAGATGCTGATAGATTATTGGCTCTTAGGAAGATGATTTTTATGTCTTTTTTTAGATGGAAACAGCTTTCGATATACTTTTTAATAGGGCTTATTTAATGGAAGAATGGGATAGAAACCAAGGAAGTTGAACTGCAGTATTAAGGATGATAACCTTGGATGAAGGGGTGAGAACAACTGATAGTGATAATCTATTACCTGGAATGGGTTATAGTCCGGAGAGTTCATTTGTTTATACTTCCCTAGGGATTTAAAAAAAAAAAAAACAAAACCAAACCCTCAAAACCCCCAATATTTAAGGTGGTTGTGATTTTTCTGAACTCTTCTATGACTGGCTCTTTGGAGAGTAATGTTTTCTAATTTGATGACCTAACTAGTAAAAACAAATGATGCATACTATAGATAGTCAAATAATAGAAGACTGTGTAGAAGTACCCTATAGAACATCATAATCAGGGTGGAAGGCGCCACATGAGGAGCAGGAGTGAAGGGTCCTATTTACCGCACCAAAAATGTGTGGTCTGCCCCAGACTTCATCAACTATTACAGTACATACACCTAGGGAAGGAAAAAAAAACAAAAACCTAACAACCCCAACTTTCAGTGAGTACTTTTAAAACAGTACCTTGGATATTGTAGCCAAAAGAATTTCCACACTTAAAATTTGTGCTAGGATTTTAAATGGTGGTGAAGGGAATTACACTCACAACTCCCATTGCATTCTACTGGGATTAACTGGATCCCATCTTTAGTTCCCTTAAAGTCATTTATGTTGAAACCACATAGTTATGAATATAAATAGTGGTAACATTACCTTTTTTTGAATTGATTTTTACATCATTCTATCTCTTAAGTAAATAATTACTCTTCATTTATGTCTAGTTGACCTGTAAGATACTTTTGAGATCCTTGAGATCTTCTGTTCCAAAGATTCTAAAACCAGATCATCACTCTGTGGAAAAACACCTATCAAAAATAATTAATGCAGACTCAAAGCAAATGCTAAAAAGTGAAGACAAAATAGCTGATTAAGTATCACAGTATAGGTAGACAGTAGAATCAGGCTTCTGACTTCTCATTTTTGTAAGCTTCATATTTGACTTAATGTTATTTAAATCATGTGCTTTATCTTTTTGTGAATATGACACTAGGACAGTGCAAGCAAGTAGGAAAAGATACCAGGATATGAGAAACAGTTGAAGAGATGGTAGAACAGAACTGGCCTGTGGTGAAGGGCAGGATCAGATTGTAATAAAATATGGCAGAGTGGAAAAAAAACAAACTCACTCCCCCCAAACAAAACAGAACACAAACCCCAAAACTTTCCTTTGCATTAAGTATGAGATTTTCTTCTAAAGTTGCTCTTCACTGGCACCTAAAGTAACATCTGAGAGAGCTGGCAGAGGAGCTTGCCAAGCCACTCTCCATCACTTATCAGCAGTCCTGGTTAACAGGGGAGGTCCCGGATGACTGGAGGCTTGCCAATGTGACGGCCATCTACAAGAAGGGCCAGAAGGAGTATCCGGGGACCTACAGGCCTGTCAGCCTGACCTTGGTGCCGGGGAAGATTATGGAGCG
>NW_008825521.1:191133-227995 GCF_000699105.1 Pygoscelis adeliae
CTGCCCAGGGAAGTGGTTGAGTCACCATCCCTGGAGGTATTTAAAAGACGTGTAGATGAGGCGCTTAGGGACATGGTTTAGTGGGCATGGTGGTGTTGGGTCGATGGTTGGACTCGATGATCTTGGAGATCTCTTCCAAGCTTAATGATTCTGTGATCTGATTTTATCTTATACTTGCCTGTTGATCATTCACTCAGTTTAATTTAAAGAGGAGTTTATCAAACATATTAAAAAATTCAATAGGGTAAATAATTCTCTATTAAAGCTATAACCTACGTCCACAAATGCATTAAAATTCATACCTACAGTTACCACAGACTAATATATTGATCTCATCTCATCCCATTTCATCTAGAGGTGATATTTGCACATGGAAAAATGTTATAGATATGTTTATTTTGCTTCATTGTGATTAATGTCCTTCTACACTAAAGACGTTATCTTTGTCCTGTATATTTGTTGCTTTTAATTAATGGCTTAAATGCCTTACTTGTGTTTGTGATAATCTATCATCTTCTTTTGTACACAGTAGTGTTAAAAATTGTTTTGATTATGGTTTGAGAAAATTTACTTTTAAATTATTCACTAAAAATACACACCACTTCAGTGTATCGTAGATTCCGTCAGTACTATGTAATTAAGTAGCTCTTAAAGATACTTTCTGCTGGAAAGAATTAGCATGTTAAATCAGAAGTATATAGCTTTGTGTGCACCTTGGCAGTATTCATAAACAAAAATAGATGCAGTGAGTAAATAGAATTATTTAACTTGTTCAATATTTTATTCTTTAATGAACTGTAGAGGTAAAAAGTAGCAGAATCTCACAACTTGCCATCTCTCTTGCATGGAGATTGCAAAAAGCATGCTTTGTTGCACTTATAAATACCAAATGTGGTATCCAGTAATACAGTAATTACAGCACTTTACATTTTGATGTATTTCTTGATTGCTTTGCTTTACCCTGGATACGGGATTAGGTCCTTCACTATATCATCTTGAAGCAATTCTGTATCTAGACTAAATCCTTAGAATACAGTGGGTATCAGATGGACAATTAAAACTGAGTATTGACATGTTTTTAAAATAGTCATACATCTCAATTTTGTTTATCTCAAAGTTTTAAAAACCTAATGACCTCATTGCAGCTTGACTATAATTACCATGTTTAAACTTCTATGCATTTTTTAGTTTAAACAGCCTTTGTGGTTTTTTTTAAACCAAAAGAAAATTAATGAGAAGAGACAAAGAGACATCAAAGAGGTTTTCCCTCTGATTGCAGTGTTAGAAGTTTTGCCTGAAAATAGGTTACATTTCTTCTGTTTTCAGCTGAATCCTCATTAACTTTACATTTTAATGATGTCCAGAGCAAATTATACGATTATGGTAGATGCCTTAAAGGGAAGCTTAAAGGACACCTTTTTAATGTTTGTTTCTTTATTGGTGGCAGTATTTGCACCAGTATTATAAACAGTGTTAGAATACTAAAAGTAATCCCAAAACATATCAGAAATATCTTGCATTTTTGCCATATATGTAGCATAAGTATCTTTATTTAATATTTAACACAAGTGGAGCATTTTAGAGGGATATCTTCATCTTTGTAGAATAAAAATGTAAATCGTCCTTTGAAAGAGTTTACAAATTACTTCTGCATCTTATAATCAGTTTAATTTATAATGATAAAATAAAATGGAGACAGATGATGTAACAAAGCCTCTGAATTGTTTTATTTTCTTGAACCTTCAATGGAGAAAATGATTAAAATGTTAATAAAGTGATAGTTTGTATTTTTACAATGACATAAAATATTATTGGGGGAACTTGGTGGAATTTCAATTTATTCCATTTAGGGGAACACTATTAGCAACAGTTCTGTGTTCTAATGTACCTCTGCTACTAGAAATTAAGATTGCATAATTAACTTTTTAGATGAAGAATCATGTTATATCAAATGCAGCAACAAGAACTTGTATTTGAAACACCTTAAACAAGGTTAACTGAAGTTGGCAATAGCTTGAATGGAAGTTGAACAATTGAGAATCCAGGTAGTTCAAGATAATCTTATAAAACAAAGACATATCTTAAAAAATAAAATAATAAAAATTGCATCTGCGCCCCAAAAAAGTATAGCAATTCTGTATTAAAAATTTCTTCTGCTCCCCTTCTTCCCCCTCACACCTTTGCCCCATGGAAGGATATGTCATTTCTCACTGTAGCTCAATGAAAAGTTAGACTAAAAGGTCTTGTGAGAAGTGAGGTCTTCTGTTTACCTGTCCTGACACTTGGCGCCTCTGTTTTATGAATAGAACCTTTAATTTTCTTGTGCTGCACTCTAATAAATAAATTAAATTTTTGGGAGATGGGATTATGGCAAGGGCATGGGAAGAGGAAGAAGTAGGAATGTCCCAAAGTTCAGCTACGAGGTAGGACTCAAAATCCAACTGACATAGTGAAATATTATCATTTAAGATCTTAAAGGCTAGTACTTCATGACTACATTGCCATAATAGAAGTGAATTTCTAATTAATCTCTGATTATTCCTATAAATGGCTCTGCTTGGCATATGATTTTACGTAGCTAATGTCCTGCATCTATATATTCAGTATTTCAGATTGGTATTTCTAAAAAATTTCTTTGCAATCGAAACAATCTTTAGTACTTGTTTTTAATAAATTCAACCTCCTCATATGTTCCAGACTCTTAATTCCTGAATGACTGGCTGTCCGCTGTAGTGTTATCCAAAGTTTGGTGTTGCTGTTCATCTGCAGGTCTGTGTTCTGTAGTTGAGTGGAACTGCAATTGCACATGCTGATCTGCTCTAAGATGTTCTTAAGGGCTCAAATTTGTAATCGTGACTATCAAAATAATCCTTTTTGTCCTGAGAATTGCACCTTAAGGGTACTACAATTTTATGATCTGCTCTTCCACTGAAATTTGTATAGTGTTTTAGTGTCTTGGCATATGTACACATAGCTCTTATGTAAATGAAATTTTCCCTTTTATTTTGAACTCAAATAAATAAATTTTTCTGAATAGTGCCTGGTTGATTTTTTCATTGTTGATTTAGACTTCTGTGTCTTGATGGAAGCATTTGATATGTCCATCATTAATAAATAATCAAATAATGCAGGAGTCATTAGGCAAAAAGAAAACTGAACTTAACCTTTCCATTTCAGTATGATTCTTACATATTCTTTTTTCTATTAATAAATTTTCTGTAGAAACTGTTCAGAAATCTAAATTGTCATGATTGTCTAGGAGTTACGGCAAACCCAAACTGCGTGTCCAGCTTGGTGTGCGTTAGGTGATCTCTTGTTAGAAAATGGGTTTAAGTCTTTCAAATGTTTGGCGCTCTGTAAGCTTGAAAACAGCTTTCAAAAGTGGTGGTTTAAGTTCCTAGTTTAGCTTAAATCTTTTAGCTTTGATGCCTTCTAATGTAACTTTAGTTTGAAGATCATATCACTGAAGAAGAAAAAGTTGAGTGCAATTTCCTGCCTCTTTCTCACCTTTATTTTGTAATTATCAGAGAATTTACAGTAACTTAATCTTTAGTTGAGATGCATAATAAAAATACTGATTAATAAGCTCTAGCTGACAGAAAGATGTGTACATTATTATTTCCTTGGCATGCAGGATTTTGTATAGAATCGTATTAGCACTAAAAACCTGAAACGTTCTTCCTGGTAACTTATTCTGCAAGTATTTGCAGTGTGGCTATTTCTAGCCAGTTATGTGTTAATGATAGTGCAAGGTTGAAACATTCCAATCATTCATACGCCTGTCCTCCCTTTCTCATATGTGTTTCTTTGCTCTGTGTTTTTGCCTTATTTCTTTTGCTTTGTTGTGGTCAATTCAGTCAGTGTAATAGCAAAGGCATTGGCTTCCCCCCCCCCTCCCCCTTTAATAAAGAGTTATGTTAGAGATATACTATAACAGAGATAAGAGCTATTTATGTCCTAAGCTATTGATTTTTAATTAATGTTGCCTGGGCTCATACATGTTGGCAGAATTGCTAACAGCTTGTGGCATTTTTTAATTCACATCTTCTTTTTTGGTATTTTGACAGTGTCATTCATATCTCATGAAAAAGTACCTTGTCAGGTTAAATGTGTTAAAACACCGAGCAAAAAAAAAAAAAAAGGAGAGAATGGAACATAGGGCTGCCTAGAAACCTTGATCCATTGCCAAAGTATTTAAACAATTTAGTGTTTTGGTTTTCTAGCTCCATGCTGCTTCTCAAATCCCTTGCTAATTAATCCAGTTAATTCTTTGTAGACTAACTGTATGCAGGGCTTTTTCTTGTACTTCTATCGTGGAGAACCCTGTTTTGTTTGAAGCAAACCTAAGCTCTGTTATAAAGGTTGTAGTAATAAAGTGAGTACTTGCAGATGTAAATACAGTGTTTTGAGCCTTTTTAAAAGGAGTTGTGTTTGTGTGTGTAACTTCTAATTTAATCTTTCATGTTTAAAAATTACACATATATGCTTGTGTAAAAAGATGGAGAGAACTTTGCCATTAGTTTGATCATTTAAGAAAAGGCAGTAGAGCCTATATGGAACAATTATGGCATGAAGTATTAGTGTTGTGATATTGCAATTAGTGATATATGTTTATTTTTCAACAAGTAAATTACTGTAAATTCTGTTCATTTCTGTACTCCAAAATGGATGATTGGATATAGGGCAAATAAGAGAGTTTAACGGGAAGGAGAGTTTTTAGAAATGACCTGTTGATACTTTGAATTCTCTTGATTAGAATACAAAGGTGATGTGAATTCAGAACTGGAAAAAGCAGCTAGGGAGCAGAGCGCTTAGAAGCCCAATTAGACGTGGTATGAGATAACAAGAAAATAGTATATATTCCTCAAGGTGTGCTTGTCTGTGATAAAAGCCACTACAGCTCTTGAGCTTACTTCCAGTTTTTAAGATTTGTTGAAAACTGCTTCCCCTCATCATACTGCTTATCAGTGCTAAGCATATGATTGTGTGCAATAATGCAAGTGTAGCTCTAGCTATCAGTGATGTTTCTACCAAGCACTATGGGAAAAATGTCTCTTTGAATGTTCTATTCCATCAGCTTTCTCAGTTATTTTGAGAAGTTGCTTCTGAGGAGTTATTGTCTATAGGACACAGCTTTCCCTCCTATTCTGTGTAATACTAGATGTTCTTGCAAATCAGTGATGATGTGCAGATATTGGAGACTACATTTGTGCTGCCAGCTGGCTATAACAAGTTACACTCCTTGTTTCCTTAGTCATCCTCAATAGATTTGCATGTCAGCACAATGGGAGTCGATGACCATCTGCACTTCAGCACCTTGTGGATCAACCTGTGGAGAAAAATTGTGCAAGGGGATTAAAGTTGCGTTTTTAGATTACCTTTGGAGTTGGTAGTGAAGGAAAAAATTGTTTTCAGCAAATCTGCTGCTAAGGGTGGACAGATTGAAAAGAATTGGCAGAGCTCTTGAAAAAGTCTGAAAGTGTAGTTGGGAGTTTGTTGTGTGATAAAGCTGGGCAAGGAAAACAGAAAGGAAATTAATGAATTGCTAGTTTTATATACACCTGATTTCCAGGGCTGGTGATTAAATGAATATAACATGATTATGAATGTTCTTGCTCAGAACTAGACTAGTCCACTATCTCAGGAGTATCTTGATAGCTGGATATCATACATCTTGGAAGTATCAAATATCTTAAAATGTTCCCAGTGAATTTCTATTTTGCAGTTAAAAATCCTTTTGATACCCTTGCCTTTTCTACAGTAACAAAAATGTTATAAAATTTTTTAGTGATATGATAGATTTCCTGTCTAGTTGTACTAAATATCAGCAAGCTCCTCTTCATATAAAACAAATAATTCTTCAGGCTGATAGTACTGCTTTAAATGTGCTAAACTTATTGTCTCAGAGGCCGCCTTTTTATTATAGCATCACACATGGCATGAAGTGAGCTTTGTTAATAGTAGCTGAAAGCATTGCAGATACGAAATAGGTCAATACTGCAAGTGTAAATATACCCATGATTCTCTTGCAGCGCTTGATTCTGTCCAGTTAATGAACTTTACTCCAAAAGAGAAAAGTCATTTTGAGTAGCCGAACACTCAATGATTTTCTTTTTCTTTCATCTCACGGTCATTAGCTAGATGAGGTGTATTTTTCCACGTTAGGACCTCTTTTCCTCCACACCCACTAAGTTTTGAATACTGTTCAGCTTCTGTCATCAACACATCTGACTCCACAGAAACTTTTTGCAGAAAAGTACATTGAATGCTTTTCCTGTTTTTTTACAAACTTTCCTCATTTAATGCGTCAGTTTGTAGGCTTTCCCAAGACCTCAGTGATGCTGCAGCCTTAGTTGAGGCTCACCGTGACCAATCTCTGATTTTTTTTTTTTTTTTTTTTAACTTGCTTCCAGCTTACTGGCCCTTATGACTTTTCATTACCATTTTGATAGAATGGACAGTACTAATATGACTGATAGTGGAGATGAGCATGTTGCACAGTTCATGCGCTGAAACAAAAAGGTGAAATTGAGTACTGAAGGGTACAAGGCTAAGTTCTGAAGCGTATCAACAAAATAATTACTGCTATCTTTATATATGATCTTGCACACCTTAAAACTTGGGAGTGAGTTGGTGACCACTGAAACTATTGGTCAGTTAGGATCATTTAATACAATAGATTTCCGTAGTTGTAAATGCATTAAGAATGTGTAAATTGTCATAGAAACCACAGCCATAGTATTACTCTTTGTAATAATGTCTCACCAGAAATGATAGCTAGATTTGGCTGTCCTTTATTGATAATGAAACATACATGAATGGGATTCATTGTATGATAGATAGGATATATTTTACTATACATTCCAAAAAGTATTTAAGTTAACATCTCCACTAAAGAAAACAATAGAATTAAGAATGGGATTTTCAGTTTCCTGTGTCACAGTTTCATCTTTGATAGAATGTTTTTTCTGTTTTCATGCCATTTGAATAACTAAAGCATCCTGAAATAAACAGAGATGCAATAATAGAAATCTTGATGCCATCAAAACCCAGAATGATTCTGAAGAGCTTGTTTTCTATAAAATCTTGTATTGCTATGCAGGGAGATTCCCATAAGAGATGACATTTGTGCAGATCAATAACACAGAGCAGTGTCATTGGGAGCTGGTGGTACTCTACTAAAGTAACATGATAATTTTGAAACTGAAAACAGTTTGAGACTATCAATATTGAAAGTATGAAAGTAAGGTCAGAGTTTTAACCATTATAAAGTTACATAGCTTGAGGCTTAGAAATCAGTATTCACTGTTGCATGTTTAACAAAGAAGGTATTCTCTGTGTAGTTTAGGCAATTATACAATTGCTGAAGAGTAGGGTTAGTTTTTTTCTTTTTTTAGTATAACACTTCAGGAACTTATAGTTGCCTAGAACACTTTTGTTCCAAGTGCTTTTTGAGTCAGTTCAGACTAAACCTGAAATGTGACGGTCCATATAACAATGAATATGTTTCTGCAGTACTTTTATGTATTTGCCTAATAATATGTCTATCTGAATTTACTATTATGGTGAATTTTGGAAAGAGAGTAAAAAAAAGTTAGATGACTGTGAAGTGTTCTGTAATACATGGAAAATATAGGTTATTAGCAAATTAAAATGGCCATAATATCATTAAAACTGAAAACAAAAATGGTGAAAATAAAGCAGTTTGGAAAATCTTTATACAGCTCAAAGTATTTTCTAGTAATGGAAAACCTGGCGGTATGTTGGAAAATACTATTTGTTTTCATTAGCAATTCCTTTAGGTTTTGTAATGTATTTTATTGATTGCCATGGCCACATTGTGGTTTTACATGAGCTCCCTGTAATATAGTATTTCTAAAAAGCAATGTGACATTAAAATGTTATTCCTGGCTTTCTTCAAAACAACGAACAGAATTAAAAATTATCTGGTTGACACTGGAAAGTAGAAAATGTGACATGACATAAAAATTCCTCTTAAAATTAATTGAATAAGGATTTTTTTTGAATGAAGGTGCTTATTAATATGCCAGTGTTAGGTATGAATTAAGTTGGCTATAAACTCCCATTTTATCAAATGTAAATCTTTTATTTTTGCTGTAAAAAGCTAGCTTAAAGAAATTGTTTTGAGCTACATATGCTTGAACCTTCAGCAGAAGCAGTAATCTTGGGAAAGATAGGCATACATAAGCAATTTGAAATACGTCTTGTAAATATTAAAGAGGGTGACTGTTTCTTGTAAAAATGTCAAAACTCTAGTTGCTTTGGTCTTATCTTGCATAACTTGAGACTTTGCATTCTGGAAATATAAGTTAAATTGGCAGATTTACACAATCACCTCTGGTGTCTGGTATTGTTAAACTCTAGATTGTGCACTAACTCTGGGTTAATTTTTGCTGCATACTAGCTACATGTGATGAAGGTCTGTTTATTTTTCTTCCTTTACTGCTTCTGAGACTTAAGAAAAATCTTATCTTGTAAATCCAACCCTGTGTGGTATTGGCACTTCCAGATTGTCACATTTAAATCATAGCGTGAAATATTAGTTAACTGTTTCTTTCATATTTTCAGGACAAGGAGGGCTTGCCAGCTGCTGTTGAAGTGAAGAGGCTGTCACCAGGCAACTCTGCTGTCTCGGAATATAAATACAAAGAGGCAGGAGAGAAACGAATTCAGTATTCATGGCCTGAGCACTTGAAACATATCTCTATTAAATTTATAGAGTGGTGAAAAGGTTATGAGAAAAAAATAAACTGATCAAACACAAATAAATTTAAAAAATTATTAAAACCAAAAAAAGCCTACGTAAGTAGGTGTTCCTATTCAACTTCTACATTTAAACTCTTTCATATAATTATTACAGGCAGCCTGTAAAATGTTTCAAAATGCTTCGTATTTAATTTTGTAAGCCAGGCTTTGTGGATTTCTTGAACATTGAAGTACCTAATTGTATTTTTTGCAAGTTTTAGCTGCTGTATAATTTGCTGACTGAAATTACAAGGGGAAAAAAAAAGAATTAAAAACATAATCCATTCAAAATTTGCTCCTTGCAGGCCTCCTGGAGTTTGGCTTAGATTTCCAGTAATATGAAATTTCTGGGTTGGTTGAAGAACAGATGGTTATGAAGAGAAATATCCCCTTAAGTGCATAGTAAAGCAAACTCAAAAGATTCATCAACCGTGCTTTAATGTGGACTTGAGGTATCACCAAAGTAATTAACCATTGCATATAAAAGATCTGAAGACCTCAAATGAAGATGGGAGAAACATGTAACAAACAAGACTTTAAATAAGTACTTTTTTTGTCTTCTGTTTTTGATCTCTGTTATTTTAGCTTTAACTCTATCCTATGCATCTGCTTTTATAGTTCTAGCTTTAGTTATATCAGTATCATCAGTTTAAAAATTACTCTGGACTGAAAGTTTTCTCCTCTTCTTAGTAAAGAAATAATTCTGTGTTTTCCGATCACTGAAGACATCTTATGCTTTCTATCGTTTCCTTATTCTTACAGTTTAGAACGTTAGTAGAAGAGAAATGAATCTGTACTGTTATACAACTGATTTTTTTAAACTGATTTCTTGGTATGGATGAAACAAAAGGAGTTAAGGATTTAATATAGAGGTAATTCCCCAACCGTATTTCATATATTGAACACTGTGCTTGCAATACAACTGTTTCACAACTTTCATTGAAAGAATTGGTAAAGTTTTGATTAAACCTGGCACCATTCCATATAAGAATCCAAGAGAGTAATAATAGCAGTTGAAGATGGAACGTGTTATCTTATAAAACAGTCTAACTAGTCTGATGCATAACTTTTCCAATATCCTTTTACTTATCATTTATCAGATCTTGACTCTGAAACATGCATTTTCTTCAATCCATTGCTTCTTGATCTGCTCCTATTACAACTTAATGATTGCAACTTAATGCTGTGGAAGGGAAGAGCTGATCTTGTTCCTTGGGAGAGAGATGACTGACTTTATACTACAGAAGAGATTTGAAATAAAATATAAACTGAACCGACTCTTCAGGTTTTGTGGTTATGTTTGCATTAACATTTAGATCAGAGCTAACTTCAGTGGTGTTTTTTTGTTTGGTTGTTTTTGTTGTTGTTGTTTTAAATTCTCCAGCATCTGTTTATTTCATGATACTTTAGCTCTTCAAATGGTATTGAAACAAAAGAACAGATTCTTTCAAAGTTGTAACTGTGCCAGAAGAAACTGGAAATAGCATTCTTAACTCTACTACTTTTCTGTAGTGGAATGTCCATGTGATGGTAAATGCCTTTTAAGTGGCAAGCTGGACAGTTCAACAACTTGACATGACACCAAATAACTGATTAGGACTTGCTAAGAGGAAACTAATGTAGCCTCTTCTTTCTGTAAAAGACAATGAATGTTTTTCCTGTCGTCTTATCCAAGAAGCGAGTGTTGTTTCTATTTTGCACTTACTATAGTTTATTAACAAGATTGTAAAATGAATTTAACCAAGACCCCTTTAGATGGAAAGTTGGTTTGGATGCTAGAAGCAGTGAAAGTCTCATATTTAAGGCTTATTCTGAATGGGTCATAAAGCTGCTGATGGACAAATGCATGCACTGGAAAACTGATGTGAGGAGATCAGTTAGGAACCCAGGCACCTCAGGTGTACTGAAACATAAGGGCAACTTTGACAACTTTTGCCAATTCTTGTGTTGTTAGGACTATTACCTCTCCATATCGTGCAGAATCATTTGAATTTTAAAGATAATTCTCTTTATTCTGGAGAACTGTATATAGCCTTAAGTAAAAATCCATGAGGAAGTTGTAGGTTAACCTGCTTTATTTTGGAAGGATTGTTAATAAAAATATATAAGATATTGCTGAACATTGCCTAGGAAAGTTTTGCTCCTCACTTCTCCCATAGCTCTGGATGTGTTAATAATATAAAATAATTACAGAAATCATAGTGATTTGCTTAATCTGTTCTGGTTTTCTCCCTTCCTTCCTGTTTCCTATGATGTATATTTTATGTTGTCTTTGCTCTCAGTCTTTCCTGCTTTTGGATCATTTTACTGAACTCTGAACAGGATTTCATCTGTGAGTTGCAAACCCTATATATTGTTTCTAGATTAAACTGTTGTGAAAAGCGTTTTCATGTTAGCAGTGAGGTTTTTGGCATTTGCAGGGCAGACTTCCAAATGTTCTGTTAAGAGAGAGACGCAAACTTGCAAGTCTTGTTTTTGATGGTGTTAATGTCAATGGACTCATTTGAACAGCAGCTGATGTGTATAGTACTTGCTGATTCACTCAATTGGTGATTGTACATCATTCACAAAAACTTCAGTAACTGGGAACAATAGGTCAGTGTCCACTTATTTATGCCTAACTTGTCACAAAGATGTGGACTATATCCTAGAAATGGAATATTTGTTTGAAATACGATCTGCTAGGTGAATAGTTTCATTGCATACTATTCTCATGTGGGTTGTATTTTTGAATATTGAACCAGCTGTGTATGCTTGCTATGCATATGGGTAACTTCAGTTGCATGCATTGTGGTGCTGGCAGGCTTTTTTTGTGTGTGGTTTTTTTTTTTTTTTTAAATATAGTTTGTAAGACATTCTTATAGAATTTTCTTTTACATCTTGGTTGTTTTCTGACTTGTACAATTTTAGGGTAAGGAGTACTTTAAGAAGAAAAGATTGAAGTCTTAAAGCTTCGCATCCAGAAAAATGTAATTTTTATTCCATACGTATTTTCTGCCAGAACTTGTTCTGAGGTTTCTTGTCTGTCGTCTTGTGTGTGTGTGTGTAGAGTTTTTTCCTCTCCCACATTTTCTCCACCGCCCCCCACCCCCCTGCCTTTTTCCCTCCTCCCCCTCTTCCCCCACTCTGAGATGTTATCTGCATGCTAAGTCTGCAGCAGTTTAGGGGCGAGCAGAAGTGTTCGGCTGTACTGAATACAGGACATCAAGGAGTTTGCAGAGGTTTGGAAAGAAGTTTACATTACTTTTTAGTTGTGCTGCATAAGTACTATAATGTGTAGTGGGTGTTGAAATTACTTTTGCTCTGAATGGAATTCCATTTCATTTTAGAGGGATTGCAGCTATAAAGACCTTAAAGAAGTGAATGAGTTAAATCATTTAGTCAGGGAGGAAAAATGAAGTAATTTTCACTGTATTTTTCAATTTGGGATTAGTATATCTGAATGATATGTAGCCAGTATGGATTAAATTGGCTGACTTTTATCAGAAGAAACAGGTTTATATGTATTGGTTTTGTGTGATTAACTGTGGGAAGTGTTTTCTGATAATTTCTTGAAGAACTTCCCTGGTTTTATAATTTCCATACACTTGAAATACAGACCAGTTTGAATTGCACTATTTTTAGAAGTAATTAAGCATGCCTCTTTTAAAAGCAAAACTCTTCATGATGTAAGAAAAGTTGAGAGTAAAAGAGCAGCATAGTTACACTAATATGCCATTGTAGCATGTTCCCATCCTGTCATCTGGAAAATTAAATCAGGTTACAGCATGGATTAACATCTAGACTTGTGAGGAGGGGAAGGTAGTGTCTTAAATGCCATGAAATTGAACAATGGGATTATACAGTTCACAGCTAATTTCAATATTATTTTGTATTTGGCTTTTTGTTGAACAAGATTCTGTAGGAAGAGGCAGTAATAGGTTTTAGAACTTTAAAACATTCACGTATTTACTAAAATACTAACAATAATAGCTTGAATATTGTTGAGTAATGAATACAATGCTCTACATAATGTGCATAGATGTGAGATAGGTTCTCTACTACTAGAGGGAAAAACTAAATGTGTTAGCAATGAAAACTGTATTCACCTAGTGTGGAATCAAGGGTTTGTGCTGTTCATTTGTTGAATCTCTATAAATGCATGGCAAGGAATCAAAATGCTGCTGTGACAGTGCAGAAAAGTTTTACTCTTCTATCACTGAGAAATAGCATTGCCTTTTCTTACCCCTTTTCAAAATAAAAAATGTGTTCAGTTACAAAAATTTCACATATTGTTCATATGAGAATTGATTCAGTAGTTTCCCTCAAAAGCACCTCTTATAATAGTTGCAAAGGAAACTGTTTCAAAAATAACCATATGATCTATTTCGTATGAGTTTTTCCTAACTGGTCCTCCCTAGAACAGGGTGTCTGTTGTGAGTAATAAGGGCTAGTGGATCTCCAGGTCTTTGGCCAACCTAGATTTTATGGGCAGCAGCTGCTTTGTATGGAGCTATATCCTCTGGGAAGAGGGCTTACAAGGATGTGCATTAGGTTGGTAAGTGAACCCACTCTGACTTCAGTGAAGTCACTCATGAATCTTAGGAAATTCATATGACATGTCATTGGTTTAAAAGCTTTTTAAACCTGAGCGTAAGCATTAGGAATAAAATTAAGTTTACTTTTTTCTTAGTACCAACAGTTTTAATTTAAATTTGTGACTTATATGTATTTCATTGCACTTGTGCCCATACAAGAATGGGGGATTGCAGATAAGATGGTGTATTTTAACTTTCTTTTGGAATGGTATTGTTTGTGTACTTTCAGCTTTACACTTGTAACTTACAATTTCCGGTGCTATATTTCAGCATGCTATTAATACTAATATATGGTTATTTTGCAGAGAAGTTTGTCAGCACTTGATTTAGGCAGAAACTGTGCGATCTTATAATCTTTTGTGAGCTGAAACTACAAAATCAGATATAATGAAAGATAAACAGGAGATATTAAGTTACCATCAACATACAAGTTCAACTTGTAGCACAACTTGAGTTCATGTTTTGGGGTTTGGGAAAAGTTTAGTTTGAGAAGCACCTCCATAATTCATATGACTTTTTTTCTTTCAGTTCTTAACTTTCATTTTGTCTGTTCGTTGTTTTGCAATGTCTCCTTTTGCTGACCTCAGCTGAGCTTTTAATGCTTTATAACTTCATAGATGACTGGTGCACTGGAAATCTTAAAACTCTGTACTTCGCTGTAGCTATGTAAGAGGTTGGTTAGGATTTCAGTCTGTCTCTTCCCTTGTTCTGATGTCAGCAAATAGATTCCACTCTCCTGAACTTGAAAAAAGTATTTTACATGTGTTTACTTTGCCTGTGGAGTATTAAAGTAGAAAAATATTTGAGCTTCACTTCATTAGAAAGCCTGTTAAGTACCTAGAATAAGAGCATTCATTGCGTGTTGAGTTGCAAAGGGTTTTCTTACTGTCTGGAGATACAATGGAGCTACATCTAATTCTGTTTGCATGCAGTGTGCAAAACAAATTACCGTTAGTAAAAGTCTTTGAAGTTTTCAAGTTACTTCAGTTTTATAGGCAGAGTTGACAGTCAGCTATGTTCATGTCTTTACCAAGTATTTTACATGAATGCTGAAGCATATTTTACTGATACTAGTGGTGCTGATTAAAGCTGAATCCTGAACGCTTGTTTGAGCTACCCTCCCATATTCCTCCGTTTGTATGACTGTTTTCCCCTGTTCAGAATAATTTGGATATTGTGTCCATTGTGATTATTAGGCGCCTTGTGCTTATCCTTTCAATGGAGAGCCTGGCCATACTGAGTAATAGTAATGTTTGTAGATGTTTATATTTCATGAAGTCAGGTGTCTTGATGGCCACTATCTAAATGTATGTATTTATGTAGATCCTCTTGCTTTAGTGAGGGTGCTCCAGCTTCATGGAACTTCATGTAATGACCACATAGAATTGAAATATAATTTTATTGTGTATATATGTGTAGGTAAGCGTAATTGAAAACACCTTTCAAATGAACATTAGATTAACAATGAAGAATGGATAAAGTGATGAAAGTTATAGTAAGATGTGATGTAGTTTCTTTTTCCATTGTGTAGTGTTTTCCCAATAAAGATACTGAAAGTTTAGTAAATATTCCCAGACCATTTAAAAGCTGAAGTGATGGAGCTGACGCAATGTTAAATATAAAGTACTTGTAAAAACATGGGGACATGCAAGCGTGTGGCTGCCAGGCATAATTTAAAGGTGGTTTTCTTAACTGTAGGGTTCCAGGTTATACGGATTAGCCATTCTGATGCTGTTATGAGATGTGTCATCAAAAGCAGACTGTATACAAACTATATATCCTACTGTCTTAACAGGCATGTGAGGCCCAGTGCAATTCCACAAGGTGCTTTGCTCATCCAGCTAAGTACATATTGAAATTGGTGGATGAGAAATTAAGTTAACTTCATGCATTTCATGCATTGTGGATGAAATTAAATTTCTTCTAATGTATACAGTTGAGTGACATAGGAAGTTTTTATTTATATAAAAGACAACTTATGAAGGTATTGTGGCACCGAGAGATCAATTTTTTGGATGAAAATATAATTGTAGACTGTGTGCTTTGAGAACATGTTCATCTTGAACCTGTAGAAGCTGACTCAGCTAGGGACTCTAATCACAGTCACATCTTTTTCTAAATTGTGGTGTGGTAATGTTTAATCTGGTGAGTGAAATATTGCTATCTACATAAGGATTCAATTCACCAAAGCCCAGATTCAGACGTTCTCAGTTGCTTAGTCTTGAAAACAACCATAACTACTTCAGTTGCTTGAAGTATGCACAGCAAGCATCCAACAAATTTCCTCCTGTCTTCTTACCGAGCCTTGCAGTGTGTATATTTTACTGTTGAATTTTAAAGAGGTAGAAATAATTTGTCCTTTAGGATACAGATCCATAGACAAGTAAAAGTGGAATGGTACTAGTTAAGAGATATAGAAAAACTATGTGATAGCAAAGTAAAAATTATATTACAGTCAATAAGCTACTGTGTGGAAAAGTTTGGAAACTCCCCATTTTATGTTACTGAATTGCTCAAAAGGCCTATTTCAATAAGATCTATTACCTGTGGTTTTGTGGGGGTTTGGATCATCTTTTTTTTTTTTTTCTTTTTTCTTTTCTTTCAATTTTCTCCTGTTACCAAGCTCACTGAAGACACAAAATAAGAAATAGGTATTCTAAATATTTACTCACAGTTTATGAATAACTGTGCTTGATGACCTATAGGAAGGGTTCTTAAAATGTGGCATACCTGCCTCTTGTGGTATGCAAACCACAGCAGCAAAGATAATCCATCCTCACTGCCTTTCTCAAGAGAAGATAGAAGTCAGCCTTCTGCCTTTACATGTAGCCTGATCCAGCAGTGTTGGAGATGGCTGTCAGTATCACTGCTCCTGTGCGAGGAGAGGAAGCCATAGGGATGGACAGCAAAGATTGAAATGTTGCTCTTCTTGCAGCAACGATATATCACAATTCTTTCCATGGCAAAAGAATGTCCACGTGACAAAATTTTTGTTTCAGAAGCAACAGTCTTTAGCTAATTATAAAGGTGATCTGATTTTTGGTGCATTGTAAAGATCTTAATAACCCATGGTCTAATTTTTAACTAGTGCATGTTACCCTAAAGAACAAATATTCAGAAATGCATAATTTCTGAAATAATTAAGGAAAACAATTTTGTAGTAGATCAGTTAAACATTTCAGTAACTTTGAGAATTGAAATATCCTCTGTTACTGGCTATTGATATTAAAGAAGTGTTGGAGATATACATTCTGATGTAGTGATGGTGGGGGGAAGTTATTGTTTGTTACTTTGTATTGGTAATCACCATAACTGCATTTTAATTATGTACCGCACTCTACATCACAGACAATGGCTGTGAATGAGTCAACATTGAAAATTTTGCCAAATCCTGTTCAGTGTATAGTCTACTCAACTGAGGTACAAAATATAGTGGTCCTTGTAAGAGATGAGGACAATGGAAATTTTTTGGTTGTTTGTAAGCTGATTTATTGTAAGGGTGGTGAGACACTGGAACAGGTTGCCCAGAGAAGTTGTGGATGCCCCATCCCTGGAAGCGTCCAAGGCCAGGTTGGATGGGGCTTTGAGCAACCTGGTCTAGTGGAAGGTGTGCATGCCCATGGCAGGAGGGCTGGAACTAGATGATCTTTAAGGTCCCTTCCAACCCAAACCATTCAATGAGTCTATGATTTTGACTTTCCTGTGTTAGGGACATGTATGGAACAGGGAGGATTTTTTTCTGTTTATTTTACGCTGTGTTTTCTATGGCCACTGCTCCGCCTTATTTGTTGATGGCACATAAATTTTTGAGAGGCAGGAAAAAAAATCCCAATTTTCTGTAAGAATGAACATATTTAAGTCAAAACTCTGAATGAAAATTGATGTATATAGACAAAGCTAGAATTAAAACCAAAAAAGCCTAACAAAAAATCCTTGGCTGTGATTTTTAAGTTATTATTTAAGTTGTATTTTGTTTTCATTTTAATGAGAAAGGTTTGTAAGGTGGCCTCTGAGACAATAAAAGCACCAGCATGTATTTATTTGCCCGTGATAACTTTCAGCTACCAGTGCTTATGAGTGAATCTTAGTATCTTGCAAAGTGGTGCACAATGCACCTCTGTCTTCTGGATGGTGATCTTGCTAGGAGCTTTCAGAGTTTACATAGATGCTGACAAATAGGTTCCTATAGGCCTTCCTCCATGCCAATGAGCTCCTGAAACACAGAAAGGCTTTCAAGATGTGAAGAAAACAGGAGAAATACATGCTTACACACACACACACAATTACTTTGCATGACTAATCTGTTTTGTTGTCTTTTTAAAGAATGGAGAATGTGGATTGTGATCTATGGAGGAATGTGTTTAGAGCAAACGCACTATGGATTTATGTCCCAATTTAATTCCTGGTTTCCTTAAAAAATGGTAAATGATAAAACGCTGTGTGTGTCAGTATGTGTATATATATTTATATTAAGTTTGAGAGCAATGGGTCAATAGAAGTGGTGGTGGGAGGAATGTCAGTATCGTGTTCCAGGCGCTGTTACAGATTTCTTAAGCAATATTAGGTACTTGGATTTATTTATTTCTTTCATTGATTTGTCTTTTCTGTGACATCCAGAAAGTTTAGCCTCAAATAATTATTAAGAATATGCATCATAATAGATGTTGCATAGTTTCATCTTACCACTGATACTGTGCTTGCTTTGAAAAAATATGAAACTGTATTGTCCTGTTAATTGTTACTTGTGTATAAAGGACTGTTCATGTGCGTTCAACCGTTCACATTTCTTTGCATATTTGGACACTTAGTTTAGTATGCTTACCTGCATATAGATTTAAGAATTTTCAAACTAAGGCTTTAAAATATGATCCCTTGCTTTCTATTTCTACTTTGTTGTGTTAATGTAGAATGGTTTGTTCATATGTATATGTAAAATTTGATATATTGTGTATGTAATTGTGTATGTGTGTAATGTGGAATGTTAAAACTAAGCATCTAGTTGTCTGGAAAAAGTTAAGCTAGAAAGTTTATTAAAGTACAATCTTGCTGTATTTCTAATGTAAAAAGAATACACCTTAATGAAAAGTTTGCATCTGCTAGCAATTGAATCGCCAATCAACTGATGTATTAGTAAAGTAAACTTTGCCAATGAGAAATCTGGGGTGGGACTGTTCTGAAATAAGTGTGTGGGGCGTGTGTCATAAAAGTGACTCTTCCCCTCAAGCCTCAGCTACAATGCAGTGTAGCAGTAATTGAGCAGTAGAGGTTGTGTATCAATGGCACTCCCCACATAATGATCAAAATTTGTGGAGGCAGCGTATAGAGAGTCAAGAATCTGGTAACAGTGCATCCAGTGAGCCAAGCGTCATACAACCAAACCCATCTGACTGCACAAAGGGTAGAAACTGTGTAGGATACCAGCTGATTTTTTTTTCTATGCCTTACACTTTATTCTGAACTCTCATGTGATTGTTGTATGGTTTGGTTTTTGGCTTTTGTAATTAAAAAAATTCTTTGTAGAATGGAATCTGGTCTTCTCAGCCATATTCCTTTGAAAAATGGATGGCTTTGAAGAGTTGTGGTTTAAATAGGTTGTCATATAAACAATTTTAATAATCATATTTTGTTGTTTTATTAACATCTCTAATTAAATTCAGGGAATACTACCATATTATTCATTCTGACAAGCCAAAGGAATAAGGACGTTGCGTCAGTCTTGAATGCTTGCTAGTCTGAAGCATTAGAGGTTCCAGGGCTATATTAATTACCTCTTTCAAATTCGGGATAAATATTTTTTTGTTTTCTAGGGAGCATAACTTAACATTAATATAAAGTAATTTTGAGAGATTTGTAATCTGGTATCACTGAAAACATCTATGGAGGTTAATCGACGCAGTTTCTGTGGCTGGCAAAACTAGTTATGTGATTACAAACAAAATCTAAGTGCATTTGGTAACCATTTTCTGGTGACAAGCCTGGTTGGCAAATTGCAGCCAGAAAGATACTGCACAAGGTAACAGCCTAAAGTTCAGTGTAGCACCAGGACATCTCCTATAAAATAATTTATATATAAACATTTATTTACATATGGGGTGTGTGTATATACACATGTGTATGTACACACAGATATTTATGGTTTCATATGTTTTCTGTGTGTATGTTTTATATACAATTTTTGTCTTTCTGGAGGAGGGTAAAGGGAGAGCCTTGAAAAGTCCTTCCCTGCTCTTATCAACATAGCAGTCTCAGCTGCCCTTCTTGGATCCCCTGCCAGGGTTGCTATCATCTTCTGATCAAATATTAATGTGTGATTCTCTGCTTGCTCACTAATCCAAAGCCAATTAATATTATCTGTCAATTATTTACAGATCCTGAGGTGCGGAGGCAATTCCCAGAGGACTACAGTGACCAGGTTTGGAATGCGTAATTAATTTTTTACATGACAAAATTTATTTCAGGGTTGTTCAACATATTATTGCTGCTCTTTTTACTGAAAGAGATAAATGCATTCTTAGAAAGAAAAAGAAGCTGTAATTAGGAGCAGAGGGATAAAAACATTTTCACATTTAAAGCAGAAAACGGAAAAATTTTGGATCTCATAAGATTGTTTTACAATCTAGTTTTTAAAAGCAAACATGAGAGCGGGAAGGAAAATTGATTAATAAATTTCACTTTTTGCCTTTAGGTGCCACAGCCTGCAGTTCATTTGGCAGTCCTCACTTCATTGTCTGAAAGGTTTATAGCTATATTTAACTGGGCACCTGGCACTACAGTACATTTTTTAAATTCTTGCCTGATCATGTAGTCTCTAGTCTGTTTCAAAAAGATGGTATAAAAATACGAATGTGCAGGTGGAACACACAGGTATTCTTCATTTAGTTTATACACAGATTGACTCTGGAATTTTTCACAGGATCTCTAGCTGACTTTGAAATTAACAGCTTCAAGTTGCCTTGTATTTTACTATGTCTCATTAGAAGTGGATTGGGGCAGGGGTCAGAGGTTAGGGAGAGGGGATTATTACTGTGGTGTCTATAAGTACTACTGGAGTTAATGCGCTGTTATTGTTTGTCAGTGTTTAGGGTAACTGCTGCATCTGGGTTGTGAGTGCAAGCTGATTTCTTGCACCTTTATTTCTGGGAAGTGCTGAAGTTATGGCATTGTATAACTATTTAATATAACAATAAATTTTGCCTCAATGAGTCTCTGATACTGAGTTAGGGTCAGCAGAGCTATTTTATCTCAGATCCTTTTCTTCTAATTACATTTTCATGCAATATGAAATTTTGTGGCATTTAGACTAATGCATTTAACAAATTGTTAGACGTGATAGCTCATCAGGGCCAGACCAAATATTTTGATATTTGGCTGTAATCACTCTATGCAATGGGATCTTGACTAGAGCTTCTGGGTGCTTTTGAGGTAGTAGTAATTTTTTTTTCTTTTCTTTTTTTTTTTTTCAGAGCAGCTATTCAACCTGACTGCTTTTCACTGCAGTTTATTTTTAGGGCTTCCTTTACACATGAAGTATAGCATGGAACTAAACTTTTTGGAGGACTACATCCTTATTGCCACTGTCAATCTGTAATTTGTGAATAAATAGATCCCTAAGTTTGTATTTACAGGATAAACTAACTACTTTTCAGCACATTATAGCCTATCAGGTTAGCCATGTGTGAACTGATGGTCCTTCAGAGTTGGTATAGTCGATTGTGTCCATGATCAAGGTATTACAGGAGAGTCTTGAACATAAATTTACTTTATAAAATTCTTAACAGTCCTCTTCCTTCTCCCACAAATAATTAGACTTGTATAATATTGCTATGAATATGCAAGACTGAATCAAACTCAGAGGAACCACAGGCTCATATATAATTCTTAAGATGTTCACCCAGTTACAGTCAGAATTTCCGATGTCCAATGTCAGACTCCACAAAATACACAGTAGTGTATTTGCGGGGATGGGATGGATTTTTAAATCATCAAATATTTTGCACATGCAAACTTATAGGGAAAGCAAAAGAAAGGAGGCTAAACTTCTCAAACTCAGAGTAGATTTTAAAAACATCTTCTCTCTTTATGCACAGAAAGAATATTTGCTGTATTAATAGTAGCTATACATTCTTCAAGAAGAGAACATGTCCAGAGTTGACAGATTTAGATTTGAAAAATCACTTACTTGTGAATATTCAAGTAAGCCAGAGGAAAAAAAAATGTAGAAAGGAAGAACTACATCCATGTTTTTCCTGATTAATCTAGAGCTCTGAGAAATGTATAGACTGCAAATCAGTCAAGTAGGTTTATTTCTTAAAACTTCTGGTTTATTGGTTTTTTTGAAGAAAAAAAATTTAGAAGTGCTAAGTCACTGAAGATGCACACTACGAAATCCTGAATTCTTCTGCATGTATTCTGTATGCAAAGGAGAGAGATGATATGCATGTTTGTGCAGGCAAAAATTGTTTCTAGCAATCAAACATTTATGACTTAATCCAGAAGGAATATTTGAGTTAAATCAACACAAGGTAAAGCACTTATTAGTAAGAAAAAAAAAAAAGGGAAAAAAACCACCTCAAGTTTTTTTTTTATTCATCTAAACTATCAGTGCTTGTTTTTACATACACTGTATTTCCCATGTACCAGCACATCTGATCAGAGACCCTTGCTGCTGCTAGATGTTTTATTCTGTGTGTTCTTTGTACCTTACAGTAAAAGAATCTGTCACAAATTATTGTGCCTCACTGCTTTAGAAACTGAGAAAAAAGGGAGGTTAGATTGACATCTGTGACTGAATAATGATGACCAGCCTTTTGGCTCCCCTTGAGCCACAAAGCTAGCATTGCCTTTAGAGAGGAAAAAGGAGTAAGAAGAAAGGGGAGGGATAAAAGAGAGTTACAAATCTGTGGTCCCGGAGATGTATTACTGTTGGGCCAGTTGTCTGCGTGGTATGATAATCCATTTTGATCTTCTGTCTTAATTGTCTGCTAAAGACAAATGGGCAGTAAAAGTTCATCAGTTTCATCTTTTGCTTCTCATTTAGAGACAGAATAAATGATCCATCGCTACAGAAGAAACCTTTCTTTCTGACACGGAAGTAATGCAGACCCAACACGTTTTATTAAAATATTTCTCCCTCATTATTTCAGTCCTCTCAGCTCTGATAGATCTTACTGTTTCATGAAAAATGTAATCTGAAATGTAAATAAGGGGTTTGATACAAAGTAAGGAAGTAATGAGCAGGCTAGCCACATCGTAGGAATTTTGATTGTAATTACCGACAAAGTGAATTCTGTGTGTCTTTATTTTTTTCCCTCAAGTTGTCTTTGACACGTTCAGACCACAATGACATCTACGGTTTAAATCTGTTAAATAACTGTATAACGGAATATTTTATAGAAAATGTCATAGACAAAGTATCTTAGGAGCCTTACTAAGGAAGGAAAATGCTAATGATTGCTCCAGGCCACTTGAAATGGTTAAAACAAGGGGGCTTTTTTTGAATGGTAGGAGGGGGGCTGAAGTAATCTTGAGATACATTTTTAAATGTAAGAGCATGTTAACTTGTTAAGGTGTTTCATAATAGCTTTTAAGAATAAAATGTGTATTTATGTATATGTGGTTGTACATAACATGAAATACAGTAATTGTTGGTATTATAAGCAACAGTTTTTCAGTGCTAGCTTTTTAGCAGTGGTCTTGGAATTTAAAACAGATGAGAACTCTTAGCTATTCTTTATAAAGTACAGTCACTATAGGTAGAAGTATCCTTCAAAAAAATAAGTCAACAGTCTAGCAGAAAAATACTTATGTATTACTATGTATTACTACGTTTTCTGATTTGGGTTCCTAATAAAGTAATGAGGTTCATTTTTTTTGTGGGTGAAATCCTGTGCTATTGGAATATTATAAATATCAAACTATGGCTAGGTCGTTTTACCCTTATCACCATATGAATTTTGGCTGTCCACTATTTTGAAGATTAATCCCAAGTTTAATAGCTATCCTGGGCTAACTAATTTTAATAAAAGGAATTTTGTTGCAAAGATATGAACTTCTATCAGAAAGAATGCTTCAGCAAATAGGTGATGTCAAATAGATAAAAATAGAAAATGGTGAAACAATCAATGGAAAGTGTAGCAGGTATTACACAATTTTGTAAAATGCAATATATTTTTAAAATGGCTTTTTTGCATAGTGCATCATTTGGTTCCTTACTGTTTTAATCTTTATAGCTCATCTGGAAGGGAAAGAAAAAATTATGTGGTGATAGTTCCCATTTGTGAGCTGCTTCAAGTGGGTATGATGACTTGTCTATAATTTGATGGACTATTGTATGTATCAGTTAATTACTACAAGAATGACTGAGGTATGCATGCTTGCAAGCTGGTACTTATGCAGATTGCTACTTCTATTCTGCTGGTAATTTTTCTTTCCACTGGCATTGAAACAGAGTTTATAATGAAACCAACAATCTTCATACATTTATAGAAACTATAAAACTTTTATGGCAGTCTTTATATAGAAACTAATGGTCTGTCTTGTACAAAGTCTATGAGCATTGTAGAAACATTGCACACAGGGAAAAATGAAAAGCACCCTTTCTTTGTGTCATTGTAAGAGTTGTGTGATTGGAGAGTATTTACACAGTGCTGGCCATAAATGGAGCATAAACCCCCCTATCTTGCAAAATCTGCTTGCACTAAGAGGGCTTAGTTGCTTGAACAGGGATGATTATAATCCAATTTGGTATTTCTGGATTGCACATAGTATTCTTAGTATAAAGTTTTTGCCTTTACAGGTTGCATACACTGCATGATAAAACCTGTCTTAAGAGTAATTTAAAATAATAGCTATCCTTTCAAAAGTAGATGAAGAAGTTGGATGGGAAAGGTTGAGTAATTAGTCATTTAGAAAATCTAGAAAAGTGGTTATAGTGTTCTGAAAGCCACTTTGTAGTAAAACCAAGGCAATGTAAATAGTAAATATATGAAGTATTCCATACTCACTTCTGAAGCATTTGATACTCTCAGCTTGTATAGAGCTATCATACTGTTCATACAGGGAGTCTTTTAAAGTGAAAGCCTAATAAAACTAAATGTAGGATAGTTATAAACGTTTTCCTTGTACAGTGACCCCTATTGACTAGGTAGCGGTAAAATAGCAGCATGAATGGAAACCTTTGTATGGGGTAGGCGAGCAGTCTGTGTAATGTGTAAGGAGGTCACCTTGTACCTTATGTGCAGATAGTACAGCTGCTGTTTCACTGAAGCATTCTGGAGAGGACTTGCCCTATGAAGGCAAAGCTGGGTTCTTTGGTTCAAGTCCTGAGAGATAGTATACAGGACTAAACCATGGGCTTTGACTATAGAACTGAGTATTTTCTGAATTCAGAGTATTTTTCTAGACCAGATATATATCCTTTAATATAGGAAAGTGAAGAAAATATATATTCCTTGTTTGCTCTGTCTTATTCTATCATCCTTGTCGTATATTACAAGTTGTTTTTTCATTATCTTTTCTTTAGACCTGGTAGGTGAGAGGTCAGTTTTTCTTACGTATTTCTATTTGTGCCTTTTATGTGCTTCTCTAGTATCATTTAATTAGTATAAAAAATGCAGAACCTCTTCAAATCTAATGTCTTTGTGTATGTAGTAGGGTATATTATCCTTGTTGTAAGTGCATTACAAGGCATTTGTGCTAGATAGAATTGCAAACCTTGAGAAATACATGGCAAAGATGATTTGCATCTTAGTAGAATCTTTGACATAATCTATTCATCCAAGTTCCATTTTAGAGTTGAAGTTAGTAAATCTAAGGATTATAGTAGTTAAGTATTTCTATGATGAGAGAATTCAGCCAGAGTATATATTTAACAGCCTAATAGCATAGCTGTTTTTAGTAATCCATCAGATCTGCACAGAATTTCACACAGAATCATAGCATTCTAGGTTTCTTTATTACTTTGTGTATTTACTTTACTACTACTTGGTGATTGGCTGCAAAAATCATTGCATTGGATTTGTGCAGAGCAAACTAGTAAGTCAGTCTTTGTAAGTATCCCTGAAAAAAGTTAGTCCTGAAGTCTAAGGCATGCTGCGTGACAAGAGTACTCAAAACTATTTCTTTTTTTTTTTGTCTTTAAGCTAGTAATCCAAGCAGCTACTCCATTTGTTCCTGTCTATGAAAGAGCTGAGATGGAGATGCTGTTTTCCCTGTTTGTTGCATCATTGATAACATTGGTGGAATGTTTTTCCAGTTACGATATCTGTATTTCAGAAATCATGGTGCAGGGCAGGAGTGGTAAAAGTGCAGAAAACAAATAGTAATAAACTGCCAATTAATCTTTTGAAGGAGCCCAGGAGGTGACTTGATTTTGTCTTGAGAGTACCTGAGATAGTGTTGGACTCTAAAGTCTGTGTGTGAAAGCCATGTCAAAAGTCAGTGTCCAGAAATTAGAAAAATTCTGAATAGAAATAGAGGAATAATTTGGTTTAAGTGTGAGGAAATGTAGTTCAAGCCACTTTCTAAACAATTTCCGTTTTCTTTCGTGTAAAATTTGAATCAATATTGGAAGTTCAATAAACACAATTTGATTTCACCACACATTATTCAGCTGAGTGCAAATATTACTGGATACAATCGTATGGCCTTTGTTATACAAGAGGTCAGACTAGATGATCATAATGGTCCCTTCTGGCCTTAAAAATCTGTGAATATATGAATAATTAAAAACCTGTCCTGCCAACCCTTATTCGTTGAGGTAGTCATATTAAAATCCTGTGGGACTACTCGTGTGAGTAAAGGTTGTGGGATCAGGCCTAAAGTGAGTAATCATTATCACTTATGTTTAAATTTATTGATAAAACTATAAAATATTCACTTCAAGTGAAGATGGGTTTCTTTAAAATGGGAGATGCTTATGCAGTAATATTCTACTTTGGTTTGTTAAGCCAGTCATTATCAAAATAGTTCAGAAAGTTCTCTCATTTCAGTCTCCTGAACCATTCAGTTCTATATTGGTGCTATAGATCAATTTATAAACAATTTCCAAAATATTGTTTAAAAACTTGTAGTATGTAGAAAGTATCTTTGTTTTGTTTAAAAATAAAATTCAAGCGCCTAACAATATGGTGGGTGTAGGCATATTAAAATTGTTGTCAACGCATCTCAATACATGTAACGGTCTTCCTTGCTATGACTGATTATGTTGATGTTTGCACGTACAGGAATACTGGGACGTACTATCCTTTGCAAACAGTAGAACTTATTTTGAAACATGATTAAAATAAGTATCAGCGGGTAAGTGGTGTCGTCAAGGTTAGAGTTACGAATCAATCTCAGATATACAATGTCTCTATATTAACAGTCATAAAGTAGTTAAACAATTTCTCAGTTGATTAGAGATCACTTTTAAATTAAGAGTTTAGTGGGATGACTTGGTTATTTAGCTTAAAAATCTGAATTGCTGATGACTATTTTTGAGACCATGCTGCTAAACAAGCATTGATAATACTGTCTTGCATCTTTTTTCCCCCCTTAATATGTTTTCTATTGCTTCGTTAATGAAGCTGTACTATTTTAACAAAGTAAGGAGAACGTTTTGTAGCTCCTAAAGTAGTCATTAATGCTTCAAAGTTTCCTGAGTATGTGGAGGAGGAAACAGTTTTTTGGATTCCTGCTCTTACAACTTGTCTGCCCATACACCAGTGTATAAATGCATTAAAAAAATGTGATAAAGAAGCTAAAGCTTCACTGAAGGTGCTGTAAAGACAAAAAGCAAGTGGGAAATAAAAGTATATTTTTCATTTGCAGAGCATCCGGTGGCATGTAAAAGAGCATCAAACCAGATGAAACAGCTTGTGCTTTGTTATTTAAATGCATCATCTTGCGTTCTTGTAGCCAGGTGCCGGTGCATGTAGAGGGTATGAAAAGGAATTCCAGAAGATTGCTGTCCCTTTGTTTGTGTTGATTTCCAAGGTGGCAGGAGATTTCCATGACTTATTCTTGATAGCAAAGGGACTTCCTAGAGTTTGGGTTTGGGGCGGTGTGGATGGAAATATAACTCTTTTTGGTTTTCCTAACTAGATAGTCTTGCTATGTGTGATACTTACTTTAAAGTAGGCATGACCTTTTATGTGCTCCACACCTCACACCCCCAGGTGATGAACTGTAAGATCACATAATCTGTCCATTCGTTTCAGGAGGAGGAATTTTATATTAAAATGTTGCTTCTCAATGAAGCCAGATGGTCATTTGTTACTTCATTAACAAAAAGTATTCAGTTGTAGTCATCTGCATGGTTGTCAAAACCCTATGCCCTCTGTAGATTAGACTGTAAGGGTGGAGTGCCCTGTAGAATACGCAACACAGAAGATGTGTAGGAATGCCAGCAAATGTATGAGTACTAAATAGCAGGTGTACTGAATTCCAAGTTACTATAACATAGCAAAATAGTAGAATGCATGTTCTGGAAGGAACTTATTTTTTAATACTTTACTACCTTAGCTGTGAAAGAAAACTAGTCTATGGGTGTGTATAACTGGAATTTTGAGATTTTCACATATTTTAATTTCCCGGTACTGCATTTTTTCATAGCCATCATCATGAGGTCTATGTTGGCTTATTTGCTATTGGTTTTAGTATAACTTCTGAATAATTTCATAAATGTATAGTGCAAAGCATTTAGATTGCATGACGCCTTAATTGAATTTCCCAAATTATTTTGCATGCATTATTCTTTGTTCTTTTTTTAATTTATTTTTTAAAGGAATGATTGGAAAGTAGCCTGAAAGAAAGGATTTATTGGTGATTGATAGATGAGATTAATTGATGTTCACGTACTCAAAATTTTCACATGTGTCTGGGCAGCAGCGTAGCATTGGTAGCATATTATAGAGAAAAGTTGGAATTGATTCTGTGTTAACCCAGGGAAGTCCAAAGTTCTTAACTTTATACTTGGAAAACTTAAGTTTCTAAGTATAGTCATCTTTGTACACATGAGCTGTCCTGAAGTAAAAAACGCTTTCCATGGATAATGAATGTTTTTATAACTTTCAGGTTTTTGATCGCTATTCTCTATAGCATGTTCTCATATTTGGAAATCTAAAAGCTGTGAAAATACTGATAAATTTGAAAAGCTGTATCCTCTTACAACCTTCAGTTATTTAAGTTGATCACCAACTCCATTGCATCTCTGCAAAGTTTAATGTTAGAAAAATTCTTTTCCTGGGCGCACTAGCATCCTGATCGTATATCGTAATTTTCTCCTTCCTTCTCCTTTAGAGAATTCTCAAATAGGTATGATGTGAATGCAAGCCTGAGAAACAGGTACTCCTGAATTTTAAAAATTGGTCAGCTGTTGCCCCCTTTGGGATAGTTGTTTAGTTTTGTTACGTTTCCTCAGCTGCAAAAAGTAGATAATATCTGTGTAACGGAGTTGTTAAGTAACTTCATTAGTGACTAGCTTTAAAGCTCTTCCACAGCTTTGTGTTCTTCTCTCCAGCAGTAAGGAGGATCTTGGTCATAGCAATCAGAAGACTTCTGTGAGAAGGCAAATCCATGAATTACATCAGTTTCTGGTATTTGCTAACACTGTGCTAGGTATATCCATGGCATTTTTCTTAGCAGTCGTATTTAATTTTTGGGTAACAATTCTAAAAGTGTTCTTCTGTCTTCTTTTAAGCACAATAGCATGATGAAATTGTTTTTCTCATTGCTTCTCAGGAGTCATGTATTTTGCTCACTTGTTGGTTAGGATTCCCAGTCTGTAGCTTATTTCTGCTAAGGATGTCACTAATGGAGAATTTATGATATGGAATGACTGACTGAATTCAGTATACGCTCTAATATTCTCTTTGGTAACCAGTGCAGGAAGAAATTGGAGTCTAATGTTATTCTTTCACACTTTGTAATGCTTTGAATTTCTAGAAACGATCTTGTCAGTGAAATGACTTAATTTTACAGTGAGAGATGATAGAATTTCTGTAATATGGAAATGGCAGAAAAGTGATAGTGAAGTCCTTTGCACAAAGGCAGAGAAGTTGTTGGTGGCAAATTCTTACCTTTGCTTCTTAACCGTAAAATTCTGCTGTTGTCTTTATTTGAACTGTTTTTAACATTGCAAGTTTCTTCACATCTTTTTTCCTGAGCAAAGCAGAGGAGTTGATTTTTTAATGATATTTACTATTCATTGAGCTAAGTTTTTTGTTTGTTTCTTTCTTTTGGGTTTTTTTGCTGGTTGCTTGTTTATAACATCCTAGCGATTAATTTTGCCTTTACTTTAGTTTCCCATCTGTTGTGCCTGGATGCTGCAGAAGTGTATATGAAAATTTGCACCCAGCTAGAAGAGATTACAATCTTTAAAAGCCAAAACTGGGTTGTGTTTTTTTGTTTTTTTCCTACCGCCTGAAAAATGAATCTCCTGTTGGGACTGAACTGCAATGCAGATTTATAAAGGTGTAACACAGTTACATGGGTGGGATTTGATTTTAATTTAGGTTTGGAGCTCTGGCCCTTCTCTTTTAACGTATTATATTTGTGTGAATGAATTCCTATGGTTTGCATTATCTGATTATAGTAAAGATCAAATCTGGCCCAATCTTGTTGTGAATGTGACTGAAAATCTAATTGGACTAGTACTGTCATAATAGTCTCCTATGATCATAAAGTTTGTATTTGATAAACAGAGCTCATTTTCAGATATTCTAGCAGGTACTGTTTTAGAGTATTTATATTGCATATATTTTTGAAAAAGTTGGACAGTGGATGGTGCAGAAGTGATTAACAAAGCATGATCTTGCCCATTTATGTAAACAAGGTATTTCTTTTGTGAACATGTCTTGTTAACTATCCATTGCAGACCTTTATTGGTGCTTCTTGAATAATTTGTTTAAACTATGCAGTACAGATTCCTTATTTTAGCACTAAGACTTACAAAGGCTTCTTTTAGCAGCCTTTAATTTTGTACTTATGTATGTGACATAGCCTGTGGCTGTGATCTCTACTGTGAATCTGCAGTTGTTTTGGGATGAAAGAAGAAGGCAGCTGGAAACTCAGTAGCTACATCTAGCTGTCTACCTAGAGAAGGCCTTGATTTCAAGTTTATCTAAACAAGCTCGACTAATCCCAACTATCTAGGGGGATCCACTGTCAAAACAAGCAGCATGGCCCTAAGGCAAACACAACCATACAGAAATGAAGGCTGGGACTTCCAATACTCCGATGACTGCATACTGGAGGCTTTTTTCCTGAAAAGAGAGTAAGAGAGGTAGAATTTGCATAATGCCTTTTCATTGGAAACTTTTGGAAAGCTGACAGAGGTCCAGCTTATAGCTCTGTAGCCACAATACAGAGTCTATAGGAGAATCCTTGAATGACCTAACCATATTGAAAGAAAAAATGAAAGCATCGAAGTATAGCCAAGTGAGTGTGGAAAAGAGGGCTGCTGCATTGTCTAACATCTGCTCTACTTCTCGTTAGTTTTGTTCTTTGGTATTCTATGTGGACTTTGGAGAAACCTAAGACAGCCTAACATGAATCCTATAATCTTCCTTCTGAATATTTATGTAGTGTGCCAGCCTCTAAGCTGTCCTTTGCATCTTCCTACTTCCCCCTCATTTTCATGCTCTCAAATGAGGCCAACATTTCAAAAGCTAAATAAATGTTTGTGAATGTTTATAAAAGATTTGCATAAATTTGTCCTTGTTTGACAAAGATCACTTTTTTCTTATGCCAGTTCTGAAATTTTTTAAAGGTTTCAGTGCATGTCTTGACAACAAAGTCCTGCCTCAGAGAACAATGATTGCTGATTAAGTGGGTATGCAGTTGTAACTGAATAGAGCATTTGAGACGACGTCTAAAAGGGCCAGTCATCTTAAGCTAGAATTATAATATTTAACAAATGTTAACCAAAGTATATATCTAAAGCTTTGTTTTTGATGCAGTATACCTGTGCAATTAACTTATGGTGTGAGAAGTACGTGATTATCTTTTTATAGCTAATAGTTCTCACCTAATTTTTCCTAAATGTGGAAGTGAAAATATTCCTCATTTTTAGTCACTAAATATAAAATATAATTTAAAATATATTTAATTCAATTAGTATTCTAGCTTTCTGATATTGACACTTCTTATCTTTACCAATTGATCAATGTTTATGTACATAATTGGACCTGATTTTTTTATGCTTGTTTGTATAATTTTTCAGTTCTTTGTGATTTAAGACTGGAACAATTATTACCACAGTAGCTCTAGGTGGTTTGTTTTTTTTTTTTTGCACGTTAGCTAAAATCCACATGTGTTAGAATAAAACTAAATCTTAATTTTATTGAAGGGGTTTTAAAGACATTTATTGATGAAAAACTGCGTAAATATTTAGTTCAGCTTTCAGATTTTTTTTCTACTGTAATAGTAATTTCTGTTCTTTTGTTCTGTTAGTTGAGAGGTTGAAGTTGTCATTAAGGCAAAAGCTAGAGCTACTTCTCTGACACAGTTTTTATCACATCTGCTAGGCCTGTGTCCCAGGAGGAGCTGTGCAGAGCAGTGAATTCAGCATAGGCCCATTATCTACTGTTTTTGCGTATGTTGTAAAAGGAGTGAGACCTCAGGGAGGCTTGGAGCCTCCTCCCGTGTAATGTCCAAATCAGATTTGAAGGACTGGTGGCAGGAAAGCTTTGGCCTTGGGGTGTGAATTCTAAGAAACAGAGTCACAATTAGGTTTAAAAAATTCAGGGATTTTGAGCTTTATCTTGAAATATGTTTTTAGTAATGCAAGT
This sequence comes from Pygoscelis adeliae, assembly GCF_000699105.1. Classification (NCBI taxonomy): domain Eukaryota; kingdom Metazoa; phylum Chordata; class Aves; order Sphenisciformes; family Spheniscidae; genus Pygoscelis; species Pygoscelis adeliae. Next base: position 223,247 of record NW_008825521.1, read on the forward strand.
AGAAAAGTTGCCCATCTGTGCACGTATTTTGTACGTTTAAAATATTTAAATGATAGCAGACCTCAATATGCTTAGGAAATGTTATTTATCTCATGCTCTTCCTGTTACCAGGATTGTGTATATATGTGTTGGGTTTTTTGTTTGTTTTTTTAAAAATAGCATTTTCCTGAGAACAATTGGTGACCTTCAGTGAAATGATGTTATTTCATACTGGGTACTGTTCCCCTTCTGACCCCCATACAGGAAGAAGTGACTTTTGTAGAAGAAAAACCCTCCCCTAATTCAGGCTTTGTAATTGCTCAAAAAGAGCTAATAGATTTTTGGAACACTAAGCAAGTGGATGAACTAGTGCTATAAAGTTGTATTGGAATACTAGTAGAATTTAAAAAAGAAGAGATAAAACTAAATTAAGGTAATTTAAATTAATGCTACTAAGCAAATTATGCTCCTGGGTTTTTTTGGGTAGAACATTCTTTTAGAGAACTGATTAAAATTAATTCTTAAAATATTTTGACCATTATAAAAATCAGTAACATTCAGTACTGGTAACAGACGTAAAAAGATTTTATGATAAAATCAATGCAAGATGAAATTTGACATAAATATTTTAAGTGAGCAATGATTTATTTTTTTTTTAAAGAATCTGTGTTGTATCAGTTTTTTAAAAACTAGAAAAATCTTTAAAATTTAGAGAAATCTTGCTTTTAAGTTTATTGTTCTTTGCTTTCTCTGCTTCGTCATCTTGTAAAATCTCAGCTTTTTGTTGTGGCTGTGTGACACTGGCCTCTGCATGCAGGATACTTTCTTCTTAATTTGAGAATTAGTTTTTGTAAGCTGCTTGAATTGGAATGCTTCTCCTGATTTTTAACTACATAATTACATGGCATTTGTTAATTGATGAGAATAATCTGTAATAATAACTTTAGGAAAATTTGATGTAAGATAATATAAGCTGACACTAATAATAAATACAAATTAAAGTTTAAATTTTCAAACACAATATGTACAGATCCCTGTTTGTTACTCATAGCTGTGTTCAAGTTAGTGGCTGAATTTTTTGTGCTGGCTTTGCTTTATTACATTTATATTCTTTAAATAAAATTTTGAAACATGGCTACCTTTTCCCATCCATTGTAAGTGTTTGCTTTATAAAATGCTTAAAGTAGTTAGCAAAACTTGTTACTGAGGTGCTTATTATTGTGCAGAAAGATGTTCCCTTTCCTAGAAAAATGTATATGAATTTCTGATCAACTCTGCATAGCTAACAGAATTTATGGTGTTCTAGATTGTTCTGTACTTTTTCTTTCACCACCCTTTGGGTTTTAAACAGAGCTGTTGTCAGGTTTAAGTTGGTTATTTGGGTGCACTGGCAACCGTTTTGAATTCTTAAACTTGTTGTTCCATTGCAGTGGGTGATTTAATTAATCGTTAGCTTAAAATTATTCAAATAGATGAATTAAATATAAGAGCAGTTTACAATTTGGGGCTATAAGGTAGATTAATGTACAACCCAGATTTCAAAATAATTGGATAATATTTTGCTTCAGTTAATGTCCTAGCACTCTATTATGCTATATTAACATTTTTGCTATGTATAAATTTGATATTTTTTCTGAGCAGAAATAAAATAATCTATAGTTGCTTGCTGGTCAAGTCGGGATCCTGTTACCTATTCTTACTGCCCTTGATCCCATAAGGCTGGCTGTCATTGTTCTCTTCTTAACCCTTGTTGCTCTCCAGTATCTCTGCCTTCCTTCATCAGTCTGTTGATGTGTTCTTGAAACTCTCTTGGTGTCCCTCCATGCAAAGAGGATGGATTTCATATTTGTTTCATGGATTCAGATGGTATTTCAAGCTGGATAAGATGAAAAATATCTGTATTTCCACCCTCTCTGTTTAGTGTTTCACTTACAGCAACCTTACCTATATGCCATCTCTGGTTTAAGGTCGAAGAAATAAAACAGCATTCATCTTTTTCATCACTGAGTCATCTCTTCTCTCCATGGAAGACTCATCTTACTTGCAATGCTCCATTCTCTTGTAATATTTGAGTTGTCCTCCTATAAAAATGTATGTACTTTCTGAAATATGGTTGTGGTGTTTTGTGGGGGTTTTTTTTGTTTGTTTGGTTTGGGTTTTTTTGTTGTTGTTTGTTTTTTCCCCCATGATCCACAGCTAAAGGTCTTGTCTGTACTCTGGGTAGTCTTTTCAACTTCATCTTGTTTTTCCTCAGGTTTCTCAATAGGCTTCCAAATACAGGTCCCCAACCTGTTGGGTTTTGTGGTGTATTGTTTCCCTTCTCTGACTCACATTAACATTGGAGTGTTGCCTTACTCATTCGTCAGTTTTCACAGATCTCTGCCTGTATCTTAATTTTTCTCTCCAACTTCTACTTAGACTTCTTGTTCCACTTGGAATGTCAATTGCATCGTGTGTCTAAGAGTAGGTTGTTTGCAGCAGTCTGCTGTTCTTGCATTAGACCATCAAGTTGCATATCATTTTATCAGTGCAGTTTTATTTAATTGTAGCTGCAGCATGGGGTATTTGTTACCGATGTTCACTTGAACAAGAGAAATAAAGCAATCCTGTATATTTAAGAGGCTCTGAAGTTGTTCCATTGACTTGGAAGTGGGAGCATACAGTGAAAGGTTTAAAAATAAAAATAAAAAAGGCTTGAGTTAAGTTACAGCTTGCATATTAAATTCACAAGTGAATATGCAAATTTTTTCAGCAATGTTGAGCTTTCTTTACTATTTCATCTCAATATGTAGATAATTCGGGACATAAGCCAAGTGTGTATTTTGTGTATTTAACAACCTCGCTTTCCATACGCTTTTCAAGTATCTTTTGTGTGTGTGTGTGTAGGAAATCCTTTTAGAGACTGCCTCACCTTCATAAATTGCCGTGTGACACCAAAGGGCTGAACACTGTATTCCTGCCTCATTTATTCTGAAAACTTTGCTACTGAAACCAAACTTAATCAATGAGCTCTGTATTGTCTCCGATAAGTTATGTACTGGCTTTATTGATTGGGAAGGATTTTAGAAAACCCATGTGGGGTTTATAATGTCAGCAGTGTTTTGATTATGAAAAGAGGTGGAACCTTGGGACAAGGAACCAGGTGGTGTATGTCCTAAAGCCACTGGTGACACGGCTGGGCTGAATCCCTCAAGGGACACAGTTCATGCCCTGCACTTTAACTGTGGTGACTGGCTGCTATAGATGCACTTTTTGCTCATTAAAATGTTAAAAATCAAACTGCATGTAAGAAGATTTGTGAAAATATAAACTTGGGGATTGATCCAGAAAACTGGCATGTGATACCCTAGAGACACTGGTTTCAGCTACTGGGTAATTTACGCTTATCAGCTGTGTGTCCTGGATTGTTTTGGGTTTACGGGGTTTTTTTTTCTTTTCTTCTTTTTAGGGTGTTTTTCTTTAGAGGCATTTATGTAGGTTTTTCTTTAAGAAAATAGGCATAGGGGAATAAAATAAGAAAACAGGCTATTATTGATACTACCTCTGTTTCATGTCAGGTAAAAACATAAAAAGGATTATAAGATGCTGACATGGAGCGATTCTAGGTTTGGTTTTGCTATGGTTTTGGTTTGAAATTGTAAAGAAATGTTGATTTTTCTAGGCCATGAGTAACCACCCACCTAAAGAGGTCTTGTAGGAAGTTGTGTATTACGTAGGCATTGCTAATCTTTCAAACTGAGCAGTATTTAAAGGAGACCAAAAAAAAGGAAAAAAAAGCATTACATTTATAGTAACGAGCTTGCAACTTGAGCAAAAATTGAATAGTTCTCCACTAATTGTATTTCTTACATGCAAAAGATCAGCTTTTTTGCTAATCAAAAGCTAATTCTGTATGTGATTTTTTTTTTTTTAATAGTTAAAATTTAAAAATACGTCTGTGGTTAACCTGTATTAGTCTCAGGTTTTTTTAGTTGTAAATCAAGGCAGATAAGTATTGATGTATAATGACTGGCAAATTATGTCCAATAACATTATAAAAGCCACATAATAATATCACTGTAAAATCTTTCTTTAAAAGACAAGGCAATGTATAGTGGTACAGATTCAATATATTGCCTCTTTAAGTGAAAATTCCATTTTCTGTGTTTAGGAAGCTATAAATATCAAGGAACAAGTGCAAAGTAAGTTCTGAGTAATACACTATTCTCCTACAATGACACAATGCTGATGAGGTGCTGAAGTGTTTTATTATGTGAATGTTTTTACTTGCAGTTACAGTAATTATTTAAATCATCAAAATAATGGAGATAATATATTCTGCCATTTTGAGGTGACTGATGATTTGTTATCTTTTAACACTTTTATTTCAGAATTCTGTCTATTAGCTACATGGCTTTGTTTCTAAAACATAGATGTGCAGTCATTATTTTGAGGACAATTTGTATTGATAAGGCCAATAAAAATATAGGCACTTTCCTGTGATGATAATTTTGATTCTTTTAAAATTCTATTGTGGGTTTGGTTTTTTTAACATTTTATGCACTGAGATTTCAGTTGTGGGTAAAGGACAACTGTGTGATAGTTAAAATTTGTCAAGATGCAGTTTTGTGTGCAAGCAATGAGCGTTGTTCAGCAGACGGGTCAATCCTTGTGAAAGTCAGTGAGATTCTGCACAAGGGTGAACCCAATCACATTAATGAGGCATCATTTTGTATCAAATACATATTTCTGCAGAGTTTACTCTGAAACCTATATATCTCCTTTCCAATT
>NW_008825521.1:228011-228943 GCF_000699105.1 Pygoscelis adeliae
AGGAGGATAATTCTATGCTTTACATGGCATTCTTCAATAGATCCTTTCTTGTTCTTTAAAAACAGGAGGTCGTTAAATAATCTATCAATAAACTGTCAAGAAGTCAAAGTTTCCATATATGTTTCTGCCTGAAGTCTTAAGAACTTGCCACATTTTATTTGTCCAGAAACCTCCAAAGAAGAGTCTATGAGCAGTTGAGCCTGAAACCATTGCTAAGAATGGGATGTGCTTCTTTGAATTATGTAGGAGGAACATGTTCTTGCAAGGGAGTCAATATGTTTTCTGCTTCATTGAGTAGGTTATTAGATTGATGTAGTTTATTTGTTGAATGATGGCATTGGTTTTAGAAATAAATGAAGCGGGAAGCATCAATTTGGTTATTGATGATGATTTATTACTATAGGTCAGAAAAGTGTTGAATTTATCAGAGGGTTTGTCATTTAGTCAGGGTTATCTTGTTTCAGCTGAAAGCAGAAATACAGTTTACGTTTCAGGTCCTGAATTTAAGTGTGAAGGAGAATGAACAATGAATTGGCTGGTATTAAAGGTCTGCAAACTGAGTCAACTTTTATGGTGGGCTGTGGATTACAGAATTCAAATTTTGAATATTATAGAAAAATATAATGTAAATGGGTAACTTTTGTATATGAACACAACTACTTTGGGACTAAAATGTTTCTGGCTTTGCCTCTTTAATGACTGTATTTGTTTAAAGTTGTAAAGTTGATTAATTTCTCTGCTGATCATGCTTTCAGTTTTCATATTCATGCTTTTTATTTGAGATCATGTACAGGCTATACTTAAGTTTGTCTATGGTGCTGTTTTGCAACATTTAGAAAATGGTCTGTAGGTTAAACAATTTGTATTAATTTTAATACACATTATTTTAATCAGTCTTTTAACACTCAGATTTTCTTTCTAATAGCAGTAGG